>NC_088415.1:67606913-67794413 GCF_034236695.1 Oncorhynchus nerka
CTGCTATAGACCACCAAGTGTTAACAGTCAGTATCTGGATAATATGTGTGAAATGCTTGCTAATGTATGTGATATCAACAGAGAAGTGTATTTTTAAATATTGACTGGCTATCATCAAGATGCCCACTCAGGAAAAAACTGTAACCAGTGCCTGCAATCTGGATCAGGTTGTCAGTCAACCTACCAGGGTAGTTACAAACAGCACAGGAAATAAATCATTAACATGTACTGATCACATATTTACTAATGCTGCAGATATTTGCTTTTAAGCAGTATCCACATCCATAGGATGTAGTGATCACAATATAATAGCCATATCTACAGTTGAAGTTAGAAGTTTACATACATCTTAGCCAAATACATTTAAACTCAGTTTTTAACAATTCTTGACATTTAATCCTAGTAAAAATGTCATGTCTTATGTCAGTTAGGATGACCACTTTATTTTCAGAATGTGAAATGTCAGAATAATAGAGAGAATGATGTATTTCATCTTTTATTTCTTTATTACATTCCCGGGGGATCAGAAGTTTACATATACTCAATTAGTAATTGGTAGCAGAGTCCATTTGGAAGACCCATTTGCGACCAAGCTTTAACTTCCTTACTGATGTCTTGAGATGTTGCTTCAATATATCCGCATATTTTTCCTACTTCATGATGCCATCTATTTTGTGAAGTGCACCAGTCCCTCCTGCAGCAAAGCACCCCCACAACATGATGCTGCCACCCCCGTGCTTCACGGTTGGGATGATGTTCTTCGGCTTGCAAGTCTCCCCCTTTTTCCTGCAAACATAACGACGGTCATTATGGCCAAACAGTTCCATTTTTTGTTTCATCAGACCAGAGGACATTTCTCCAAAAAGTACAATCTTTGTCCCCATGTGCAGTTGCAAACTGTAGTTTGGCTTTTTTTATTGCGGTTTTGAAACAGTGGCTTCTTCCTTGCTGAGCGGCTTTTCAGGTTATGTCGATATAGAACTCGTTTTATTGTGGATATAGATACTTTTGTACCTGTTTCCTCCAGCATCTTCACAAGGTCCTTTGCTGTTGTTCTGAGATTGATTTGCACTTTCCACACCAAAGTACGTTCATCTCTAGGAGACAGAACGCGTCTCCTTCCTGAGCGGTATGACGGGTGCGTGGTCCCATGGTGTTTATACTTGCGTACTATTGTTTGTACAGATGAACGTGGTACCTTCACACATTTGGGGCGGCAGGGTAGTCTAGTGGTTAGAGCTTTGGACTAGTAACCGAAAGGTTGCAAGTTCGAATCCCCGAGCTGACAAGGTACAAATATGTCGTTCTGCCCCTGAACAGGCAGTTAACCCACTGTTCCTAGGCCGTCATTGAAAATAAGAATTTGTTCTTAACTGACTTGCCTAGTAAAATAAAGGTAAAACATTTGGGGGGGAATTACTCCCAAGGATGAACCACAATTTTTTTCTGAGGTCTTGACTGATTTCTTTTGATTTTCCCATGATGTCAAGCAAAGAAGCACTGCGTTTTAAGGTAGGCCTTGAAATACATCCACAGGTACACCTCCGATTGACACAAATGATGTCAATTAGCCTATCAGAGGCTTCTAAAGCCATGACATCATTTTCTGGAATTTTCCAAGCTGTTTAAAGGCACAGTCAATTTAGTATATGTAAACTTCTGACCCATTGGAATTGTGATACAGTGAATTATAAGTGAAATAATCTGTCTGTAAACAATTGTTGGAAATTTGACTTGTGTCATGCACAAAGTAGATGTCCTAAACGACTTGCCTCAACTATATTTTGTTAACAAGAAATTTGTGGAGTGGTTGAAAAATGAGTTTTAATGACTCTAACCTAAGTGTATGTAAACTTGCGACTTCAACTGTAGGAATTCCAAAGTTCCAAAGGCTGGGCCTAATATGATGTATAAGAGGTCATCCAAGAAGTTTTGTAGTGATTCATATGATGTAAAGAATATTTGCTGGTCTGTGGTGTTTTAATGAGAAGCAACCACTTGACGCATTTATGAAGCTACTTCTTCAAGTTACTAATAAGCACGCACCCACTAAGAAAATGCACCCATGTAAAAGCTGTTAAATCCCCTTGGATTGATGAGGAATTGAAAAATTGTATGGTTGAGAGGAATGAGGCAAAAGGTATGGCAATTAAGTCTGGCAGCCCAACTGAATGGCAAACGTACAGCAAATTAAGAAATCATGTGACTAAACTAAATAAAAATAAACTACACTATGAAACAAAGATACATTATATCAAGAATGATAGTAAAAGCTTTGGGGCACCTTAAATGAAACTGACACTACACATCCAAGTATATGGGACCAAATTATGAAAGACAAGAATTGTACTTTTTTTTGTATTCTGTAAGGCCGGGGGGAAGAGGTGAAAAGATTATTGTTGTCTATCAACAATGACAAGCCACCAGGGTATGACAATCTGGATGGGAAACTACTGAGGATAATAGCAGACGATATTGCCACTGCCATTTGCCACATCTTCAATTTAAGCCTACTAGAGAGAGTGTGCCCTCAGGCCTGGAGGGATGCTAAAGTGTTTCCGCTACCCAAGAATAGTAAAGCCCCCTTTACTGGCTCAAATAGCTGACCAATCAGCCTGTTACCAACCCTTAGTAAACTTCTGGAAAAAGTTGTGTTTGACCAGATACAATGCTAATTCACAGTAAACAAATTGACAACAGAATTTCAGCACGCTTATAGGGAAGGACACTCAACAAGCACTTACACAAATTACTGACGATTAGCTGGGAGAAATTGATTATGAATTATTGTGGGGGCTGTATTGTTAGACTTCAGTGCAGCTTTTGACATTTATCGATCATAGTCTGCTGCTGGAAAAACATATGTGTTACGGCTTCACAACCCCTGCTTCAATGTGGATAAAGAGTTACTTGTCTAACAGAACACAGAGGGTGTTCTTTAAAGGAAGCCTCTGAAATATAATCCAGTTAGAATCAGGAATTCCCCAGGCTAGCTGTTTAGTCCCCTTGCTTTTTGTTTTGTTTTACTAATGACATGCCACTGACTTTGAGTAACGCCAGAGTGTCTATGTATGCGGATGATTCAAAACTATACAGTTAGTTTCAGAGTGGGTGGGAAAAAATAAGTCAGCCCTAAATATTTCTAAAACTAAAGGAAATGTATTTGGAACAAAATACCCACTAAACCCTAAACCTCAACTAAATCTTGTAATAAATAACGTGGAAATTGAGCAAGTTGAGATGACTAAACTGCTTGGAGTAACCCTAGATCGTAATTTGTCAAGGTCAAAACATATTGATGCAATAGTAGCTAAAATGTGCCATGACATTGGCCTGGGGGGTAGGTTTATGACAGTCATAAATACCTCTTCCCCCACTTTTTCCTCTCTCTACCCTACTGAAGTTACATTTGCAAAACCCTTGGTTAACATAAGGATTCTGGGAACGTCAGAAGGAAATTAACTATATTCTGGTATTCCGACCAAGTACCGGTGGTACTTAATGAATATGATGTCAGTTCGGTTGTCATCTGAGACATTCTCATCAATGATAAGATTACATAAACTCTACAGTGGAAAGTCTACACATCAGAGTTATCAGATTCACATGGAATTGTTGTTCAATTTAAATGTTTGAATATGAAATTATTTGTGATGGGATGAAATGTGATTTTAGCTTCTAAAATGTGAGATGTGGGTTTTCATAAGATAGGGCTGCTCACTCAGTGGCCCGCCCACGTGAGGAGACAGAGGTTGTAAACTATGAAACACACCCCTTTTCTCCCTTCCTATATAAAGCCTTGACGACAATAGAACTTCCTGTTCCGGGGACGTAGGACGACGGTCCTATGTCAGAATGGTTCAGAAAATAACTGTAGAACGAAGCCAACATCAGCGTAAGCTTTGGTTGCGAATGGTATGAACTTTGAACTCTTATTCACGACAGAAGTGATACCTCCTAGCCGTTGAGTTAGCAACCACAGCTGCAAACGCAGGTTAGGAAGGAACAGACAGAGTATCCCGTCTACCACACAACGACGTTACTACAATGTATCCAATTGACCACCAGAGACATTCTTCTAAGGACAAAGGACTCGGTTTGGCAACACGGCCTTCCATCTACCACCAACCTACTGAAGCGCAGCTCAGAGTAAATATTTATACCATTTTCCTTTTCCAAATGGCGGTAATTTAGAATGCATAAGATACTGTATTTACGATAGCCCAGCTTCTTCCCTTTGTTCCTCAGTCTTCCCGTTCCTTCACTCAACCCAGCACCTTTTCTTTTGTGTAACAAGCTGTCATATCTGTTCCGCCCGCTAGGGACGTTTTCCGTTATGACGTAATTTGCAATCAAGTTATGATTAATTGTGTGTATGTGTAATTCTGTGTGATTAGTTAGGTATTTAGTAAATAAATCATTAAACCCAATTTTGTATTGCTGATTCAACTTGTTAGCCAGGGTTCGTGCAGATAAAATAATTTACAACTTTCAGATGAGACTGAATTAAGATGACGATTGATATTGACTGCTATTGATGTAAAATATTACTAGGTTTTTAAGAGTTTATTCGGAAGATAACAGCTCTATAAATATTATTTAGTGGTGCTCGACTCTCTAGTTAATTACATTTACATGATTAGGTCAATCAGGTGATATTAATTGCGGAGAAATTATTTTATAGCATGTCATATCACTTAATCCGGCATAGCCAAAGACACGACAAATGGGAAGAAGTCTGTCTATAATAAAGCGATGGTCTGCCTTCTTAACAACACTATCAACAAGGCGGGTCCTACAGGCCCTAGTTTTGTCACACCTTGACTACTGTTCAGTCGTGTGGTCAGGTGCCACAAAAAAGGACTTAGGAAAATTGCAATTAGCTCAGAACAAAGCAGCACGGCTAGCCCTTGGATGTACACAGAGCGCTAATATTAATAATATGCATGTCAATCTCTCCTGGCTTAAAGTGGAGAGATTGATTTCATCACTACTTTTATGAGAGGTATTGACATGTTGAATGCACCAAGCTGTCTGTCTAAACTACTGGCACACAGCTCGGACACCCATGCATACCCCACAAGACATGCCACAAGAGGTCTCTTCAAAGTCCCCAAGTCCAGAACAGACTATGGGAGGCACACAGTACTACATAGAGCCATGACTAAATGGAACTCTATTCCACATCAAGTAACTCATGCATACAGTAAAATTAGATATAATAACAGATAAAAGCACCTTATGGAACAAATTCAACATATTTTATGCAAGGTTTGTCTATGTTGAAAATTGGTTTAATTGATGTTATAATCCTGTGGTTGAAATTTCCCCCTCAAAACAACGCTTTCCTTTGATTACTTTTCAAATCCAATGTATTTTTCACATAGATTCCACGTCACAATATGTTGACAAATCACGTTGAAACAACTTTGATTGAACCAGTTTGTGACCAGTGAGATATAGCTGCCTCAGCAAGAGTATTCATTCTCCTACTGTACCATGTAACTGGGAGGGATGTAAAATTAATGTGCCAATGAAGGTGGTTGCACTGCATGGAAAGATCGATAACTGTAACTCACCCAGAGGTAATTATTGGTTGGGGAAGCCAGGACTACCTTAAAATACTCTTAAATTGTTATAAGGTTAGAGTGTCTGACAGAATAGACGCATAGAGGGGCAGCCTGGTTTGATCATTCTATGAGAAATGTTCTGTTTTGCCATTGTGTTTCCTTACCATGTAAACTGGATATCAGGTAATATCATTGCACATAATAGTAAGCCATTTTCCATTTTCTTGAGCAGGGCTGTTCAATTCTGGTCCTGCAGAGCCAAACCACTTCTGGTGTTTGTTTCTACCTGGTAGTTAATTGCACTCACCTGGTGTTCCAGATCTGAATCAGTCACTGGTTAGGAGAGGAGGAAAACCAGAAATGTTTTAGCCCTCCAGGAACGACATTGACCAGCCCTGTTCTACAGCATATCCAACTTGAGTCTCACAATTTTTCTCTTTCCTCTCCCTCTCTTACTGAACTAACTGAAGGGCCCTCACATGTCATCTTTTTCCTGGACAGTGGCTATTCTCGCAAAAAGGCTGAGAGGAAGAAGAAATCATCTCATATGTCAGTGCTAAGGCAGAGCAAGTGCCTTTACTAGCGGCAGAAATGGAGTCATTTCAGTTAGAGTGTCCGCCGCAACTTGTAATTTCAGACTTGGAGCTGAGCTTCTGTCAAGCATGTCCGTCCGCCTTGTATAGGCTTCAGATCTTGCCGCGGCTGTACAGTTGTGTCCATGGCAACATTGTATCATGTTGTGCTGATTCTGATGAAAGCTACTGATGATTTGAGCCTTGTATTGTGTCCATGTACTACTGTGTATGAGGGTCAGAAAAGTAAGTGAAAGGAAACAAATGTCCCTATGGACGGCCTCGAATAAGAATAAGCTGCGATTAAAGTACCCAAGATGCTCTCTGTCAAATAAATACTGTAGAAGTCATAGAAGGATAAAGAGTATCCAAGGACATAACAACATCAGTTTCTGCTCAGGAAGGAACTTTTCCAATAAGTGTTCTAACCACTTCAAAATCCTCAGAAGACAGAACATCATGTTGTTACCCCAGATATGGTCACCTCAGGACCCTACTGCTGCTGTGGTTTCATTAGGGATTCTAGGGAACATCTGGTTCTGTCTATCTCAGCAGCAGTTGGGATGTGACTCAGAGAGAGATGTCTACTCTCCAAGGAAGGTGGGTACTTATAGGTGGGTAGTACTAATGCTGAGAAGATAATGAAAGAGCTATGAGTAGGTTTTGAGGATCCATTCGAAATGAAACATTGACCATGCATAGTTCAGCTGCTTCAGAGCATTAATTGAGCTACAAAGCACTCTGTCTCTTATGCCTCCTCACTGGGCACAAGCTGGATGAATTAGCATTCAATGTAATTTGTCAACATATTAGGATGTGGAATCTATGTGAAAAATTAATTTGATTTGAAAAAAGTCACCAACTGTTGTTTTGAGAATGAAATTTCAACCACAGGATTCTTGCATCATGGTAACCAAATTTCAACATAGACAAAACTTGTATACAATATGGTGAATTTATACCTTTTAAAGCAACATCAGATCTTCAACGTTATATACACAGCCAAAAAATTGGCTGGGCAGCACCTCCTACTGGAGAATGTATCTATCTACAGCTACACTTTGGTCTCCCATCAAGGGTTTTAACGAGCCACTGAAAATGCCAATTGGTCTGAATCGCTCCCTTCCACTACAATGGTTGGATTTGCAATCAAACCCTGTCGCACAATTTATGAGCAAATATTGCATTAATGAACAACCTCCTTTCCAGACCTGTCTGGTCACAGCTCTCCTTGTGCTGAGTCACGTGGGTTGCGTCACCCAGGCTAGTTAATCACAGCAAACAACATCAAATTCAAGTCTAATGTTTTTGTAAACAATTTAACCCACCATGCCTGGAGTATCCAGCAGACACGGATACCCTCTGACTATCTCGACTGTCTTGGCCCCATTCTGTCTGATCCACTAAGCCCTCTGGATCGTGGTCTATTTCATGTACTCTGCAACTTGGTTTCCCAGACAGATGTTGTTCTTCAGCCACTCGGTCATCTGGGCTGTCCTCTCACATTTGACTCTGTTGTGAACACAAAGTATTCAATTAATTAAACATGGTTTTTAACAATCACTTTTCAAATTAAACAAGAAATACCTGTACCTGGCGAGACCCGGCTGGCTACTGCTCAAGCTTGGTGTGTCACTTGGTGTGACCACAGTCCTATGTATTCATGTGTGTGTCCCAAGGACCTCCCCTCGTGTATGAAGAGGGTGGTGTTAATAATCACTGCGTGTAAGTCTTTTATGGTTTTCTTTAACTTCAGGCTATAGTAGAGTCTTTGAAAAGCAAGAGTGTTTCCTGGTCTATCTCCGCCATTGCAAAAGAGAAAGGTAGCACCTAGTCAGTTGCACAACTGTATGCATTCAACCTAAATGTGTCTTCCGCATTTAACCCAACCCCTCTGAATTAGAGAGGTGCGGAGGGCTGCCTTAATCGACATCCACGTCTTTGGTGCCTGGGGAGCAATTGTTGGAGGTTAACTACCTTGGTCAAGGGCAGAACGGCAGATTTTTTCACTTTCCTGGCTCGGGGTTTCGCTCTTCACCACTAAGATTAACCGTTAGGGGGGAGATTTTAAGGGATAGTTTCACCCACATTTCTAAATGACATACTTTGAGGAAGGAAGGGTTAATAAGACAGGTCAAAGGTTGAACAAAGGAAAGGGAGCGAGGAAAGAGCAACATGAATAGGGCGGCAGTAGCTTCGAGGTTAGAAATGCAGGCTGATTACTTGCGGGTTATCGGTTCGAACCCCTAGCTGCATGCAGGGAATGATCCGGCAGCCAAAGGGTTACCAGCTGTAATATCTCTGTATACTACCCACTGATGTTGTGCCCTTGAGCAAGGCACTTTACCCACAAGTGCCCATGAGCTGCTCCCAGCCTGTGATGTGTGTTGTCTGTCAGGTTGGTCACTATGACAGAATAGCTGTGCAACTGGCTTATAAATGACCAATAAAGCAAGTATGGTTAAATGAAGGCCAGACTATCTGTGCATGTAATGTATCTAGTCTCGACATGGCTGCATGATTGTAAAGCTTTGTTCACATTGGCAGTTTGAAGTGACCCAAGTCCTAATTATTTGCATATCTGATTTGAATATGTTCTTTTTCCTGCAGTCTGAACAGCCAAAAAACACATGGAATCGGATATTTCAAGCCAGTACCACGGTAATATCATGGTACCAAAACGTCATGATACTTATGATAGCAACATTTTAGAATAGATAGTTCCGTTTCATATGATACTGCATACTTTTTCTGTCTTACCAATCTAAAGAACCTGCTGGTGCCTGTTCTAAAATGTTTATAAAGTCAGTTTTGTTTATACATTTGGTTGAATTGAAGCAACAGGCACTAGTCTCTTGTATGCACAGGTCCAATAATATCCGCGTCATGTTCATGCGCATATCACTTTTGGCAGCTGTAATCAGCCAGCCGCATCCCCTAACAGCAACAGCTTTTCTCCATTAGCTCTTCAAGCGCGTCTAATTTTCCAGTCTTTAGCCGTGATAGTGATGATGAGCGGGGATGCAGACCTAGACCCTGATGAGTCTTCCACTGTTAGATTTGTACATTTGTTACATTGGAGCAGCGTGCAAAATGAGCAATGTTGATACATTGTATAATTTCACAGCTTGTTCTAACCAAGCACACAGTCCAGACTTTGCAAGTTCACTGTTATACATCCTCTGTGAGTGTCAGAGAGTGGTAATGGAGCACCGCTTCGTGACAGGGATGTTTGCAGCTTTACAGCAAAGAAAACGGCTTGTAAATCTAGCCAAAACGGTAATTTACCCGATTTGCATTTTTTATTTTTTTCTATCGGGATTCGCATGCTTTTTATGTAATTTCACAAACCAAGTCATGGGCCGTTTTAGACTAATCCCGTGTAGCTAATTATTGTTTTGATAACAAGCAACGTTCAGTCATTTTACCTAGCTAGCTATAACAACCTGGTAATACAACCATTGGTTTAGGAAAATTTGATTGGCACAGGAAGACAGGAAAAGGGGTCTGCTTCAAAAGGTAGGCTTCATATTGGCCTAATGTAATGTAAACCATCTATTTATTTCTGGTGCCCCTTAAATTCAGTTTGGTGACTAAGGTTTAAAAAGTAGGGAGCAATGTGAGTTTGTGGGAGAGTGTGTGTCTGTGTTAACTGAAGAGTAAATAAGGTTTCATGCAGTGTTTTCCCCTTACTGACACAATGACATGTAGATCAGCATACATGTACAGTGCCTTCGGAAAGTATTCAGACCCCTTGACTTTTTCCACATTTTGTTACTTTACAGCCTTATTCTAAAATTGATTCAATCATTTCCCCCCTCATCTACACACAATACACCATCATGACAAAGCAAAAACTATTTTTGCAAATGTATTAAAAATTAAAAATATTACATTTACATAAGTTTTCAGACCCTTTACTCAGTACATTGTTGATACAACTATGGCTGTAAGGACCGACGCCGGACAGAAGAAGCAGGTACGGGGAGTCAAACTTTTATTCAGGAACAGACATAGAACACGACAGGAACAGCGTCAGCACATAGGTAAACAAGGACATATGACAAACAATCCCGAAGCAGGGAACAGAGCTTGGGAACAGACAGATATAGGGAAGGTAATGACACAAGTACTGATGGTGGCTTGAGTGCGTAATGCTGGGGATCCTGGAACCCTCGAGCGCCAGGGGGAGGAAGAGCGGGAGCAGGCGTGACAATGGCAGTTGTTACAGCCTTGAGTCTTCTTGGATCTGACACTACAAGCTTGGCACACCTGTATTTGGGGAGTTTCTCCCATTCTTCCCTGCAGATCCTCTCAAGGTCTGTCAGGTTGGATGGGGAGTGTCGCTGCGCAGCTATTTTCAGGTTTCTCCAGAGATGTTAGACTGGGTCCATGTCTGGGCTCTGGCTGGGCCACTCAAGGACAGTCAGAGACTTGTCCCAAAGCCACTCGTGCATTTTGGCTGTGTGCTTATGGTCGTTGTCCTGTTGGAAGGTGAATCTTTGCCCCCAGTCTGATGTCGTGAGCGCTCTGGGGCAGATTTTCATCAAGGATCTCTCTGTACTTTGCTCCGTTCATCTTTCCCTCGATCCTGACTAGTCTCACAGTCCCTTCCGCTGAAAAACATCCCCACAGCATAATGATGCCACCACCATGCTTCATCATAGGGGCGATGCCAGGTTTCCTCCAGACGTTACACATGGCGTTCAGGCCAAAGAGTTCAATTTTGGTTTCATCAGACCAGAGAATCTTGTTTCTGAGTCCTTTAGGTGCCTTTTGGCAAACTCCAAGTGTGCTGTCATGTGCCTTTTACTGAGGAGTGGCTTCCGTCTGGCCCCTTCACCATAAAGGCCTGATTGGTGGAGTGCTGCAGAAATGGTTGTCCTTCTGGAAAGTTCTCCCATCTCCACAGAGGAACTCTGGAGCTCTGTCAGAGTGACCATTGGGTTCTTGTTCACGTCCCTGACCGAGGCCCTTCTCCCCCGATTGCTCAGTTTGGCCGGGCAGCCAGCTCTAGGAAGAGTCTTGGTTGCTCCAAACTTCTTCCATTTAAGAACGATGGAGGCCACTGTATTCTTGGGGACCTTCAAAACTGCAGAAATGTTTTGATACAATTCCTTCGACCTCATGGTTTGGTTTTTGCTCAGATATGCACTGTCAACTGTTGGACCTTATATAGACAGGAGTGTGCCTTTCTAAATCATGTCCAATCAATTAGGTTTACCATAGGTGGACTCCAATCAAGCTGTAGAAACATCTCATCTCATCTCAATTTTGAGTCTCGTAGCAAAGGGTCTGAATACTTATGTAAATAAGGTATTTCTGTTTTTTTTTTATTGTAATAATTTTTCAAATATTTCTAAAAACTGTTTTTTCTTTGTCATTATGGGGTATTGTGTGTAGAGTGAAGAGGAAATCAATTAATTGAATAGTTTTAGAATATGGCTGTAACGTAACCAAATGTGGAAAAAGTCGAGGGTTCTGAATAATTTCCCAATGCACTGTATATCACAGGAGGTTGGCGGCACCTTCATTTGGAAGGATGGGCTTGTGTTAATGGCTGTTGTGGAATGGTATCAAACACATGGTTTCTATATGTTTGATACCGTTCTGTTTGTGCCGTTCCAGCCATTATTATGAGCTGTCCTTCCTCCAGTAGCTTCCACTGATGTATATTCCTTGCTCCCATTCCTCCAGCCAAATCACAGGTAGGTCTTTGCAAATATGAGCAAATCAGCCAGGCTATTCTATTATCTATTATACACTGAACAGTGTGAAGTTAAATTCAATGTGTTGTATTGAGTAGAAGTGTGAATTTCAGTAACAGGTTTTTGAAGAGCGTTGATAAAAAATGAACAAGCGTCTGGGACAAACAGGATGCTAGGCCATTACATTAATACTCGGTATCGTGATACTTGGCCTGGTATCGTATCGTTTGTAAAATGTTGGTATCGTGACAAGCCTAGTTTGGACAGTGGGTAGTCCAAAACAGATTTGAAAAACCAAACTTATTTGAGCATTAAGGCCTGCAGTGTGAAGAATGCTTTAGAGGCTCTGGTGAATTTAACTCTTTCATGGTTCCACTATGGTTGTACTATTAAAAAAAATAGCATATTAACATGCACATTGTTATTAAAAGACAGCAACGTATTCACCAACAAATATAAGTGGTGAGGCAAATCATTGGTTCGCTAACTACCTATCATATTAATTATGCAAAACATGATAGCTAACGTTAACTAGCTAAGCGCCAGCCAGTCAGTGGCGCTGACAGATTGACACTAGTATCAACAAAATGTGTTTCACACTCTATCCCATAAAACATGACATCGCTAACTAGGCATCATTTAGCTCATAAAATGTTCATTTTTATTAGGAAGTTTAAAAAGTTAGACACTCAACTTTGGTAGATAGCCAGCTAAATAGCTTGGTTTCCATTTTCCAACAGAATTTTCTAATTCCCCTTATTGGTCATCACCGGTTACTGGTCTTGGAACACGTGTGTTCACCAGAAACAACTCACAATTCACACACATCCCTGGTCATCCCTACTGCCTCTGATCTGGCCGACTCACTAAACAGAGAACATCCCTGGTCATCCCTACTGCCTCTGATCTGGCCGACTCACTAAACAGAGAACATCCCTGGTCATCCCTACTGCCTCTGATCTGGCCGACTCACTAAACAGAGAACATCCCTGGTCATCCCTACTGCCTCTGATCTGGCCGACTCACTAAACAGAGAACATCCCTGGTCATCCCTACTGCCTCTGATCTGGCCGACTCACTAAACAGAGAACATCCCTGGTCATCCCTACTGCCTCTGATCTGGTCGACTCACTAAACAGAGAACATCCCTGGTCATCCCTACTGCCTCTGATCTGGCCGACTCACTAAACAGAGAACATCCCTGGTCATCCCTACTGCCTCTGATCTGGCCGACTCACTAAACAGAGAACATCCCTGGTCATCCCTACTGCCTCTGATCTGGCCGACTCACTAAACAGAGAACATCCCTGGTCATCCCTACTGCCTCTGATCTGGCCGACTCACTAAACAGAGAACATCCCTGGTCATCCCTACTGCCTCTGATCTGGCCGACTCACTAAACAGAGAACATCCCTGGTCATCCCTACTGCCTCTGATCTGGCCGACTCACTAAACAGAGAACATCCCTGGTCATCCCTACTGCCTCTGATCTGGTCGACTCACTAAACAGAGAACATCCCTGGTCATCCCTACTGCCTCTGATCTGGCCGACTCACTAAACAGAGAACATCCCTGGTCATCCCTACTGCCTCTGATCTGGCCGACTCACTAAACAGAGAACATCCCTGGTCATCCCTACTGCCTCTGATCTGGCCGACTCACTAAACAGAGAACATCCCTGGTCATCCCTACTGCCTCTGATCTGGCCGACTCACTAAACAGAGAACATCCCTGGTCATCCCTACTGCCTCTGATCTGGCCGACTCACTAAAGACACATGCTTCATTTGTAAATTATGTCTGAGTGTTAGTATGCCCCTGGCTCTCAGTACATTTTTTTAAATCATCTGGTTTGCTCAGTATTTATACTTTTACTTTTGATACATATATATATTTTAGCAATTACATTAACTTTTGTTACTTAAGTATATTTAAAACCAAACGCTTTTAAACTTTTACTCAAGTCATATTTTCTATTAAGGTATCTTTACTTTAACTCAAATATGACAATTGGGTACTTTTTCCACCACTGATAACACATTGGAAATGCATGGCTTTCTTAAAGTTTCTCTAAACATTCTGTGTTTTTTATACAGTACTGTGAAGCATGTTGTAGTCAGTGCAACCTTTGCTGCGTGTTAGTGTTTGTAAAGCCTCAAAATACTGCATGACACATTAAGGCATCTTTTGAAAATCATCTCAGTAAAAGGCCAAATTATGTCTTCCATATAATTTTATTGCAGTCATCCTTTTACCAGTATGTTTACTCTCCGGGAAAGCTTGTTCTACTGCCATCATGACTGGCTAAGTTATAAAATACGATCTTACAGTGTTGTGCTTTCACAAGGCAGTTCAGAGAAACAGATCGTAATTTTGGTGTGCATAGAAAGGAGTCATGAGTGCATTCAGGTGCATGTGCCACAGCAAATGTTCTTCAAAATGAACAAATAGTCTAATTCTGTTCAGAACAACCCAGTGTATGACTTCATGTCATCTTGTGACTATACATCAAACATAGTGATCCTAATCATTGACACTGTGTAGGACATTCGTTTTATGGTTTAAAAATGTGAAGTGCATATTTGGACTCACAGGTGTTTGGCTGGCTTATATGTTATCAAAGCGCTATTTATTATAATAATACATAGAGTCATCTCAATTTACAGCCTTTCCTTCATTCAGACAACAAAAAGTTTGCAAAAGTTGCCCAATTACCGGGAGGGATGGGGGCAACTTCTTGTCGTGTGCAATGCTCAAGTTCAGAATGGCCGTCAGTCAAAACCCATGCAGCGCTGTGAAGCGCAGAGCCAGAGCTCTGATGCCATGTACAATATGTTACTGCACATCCACTGCGTTCCATTTTAGGCACGTATTAGTGTCCAAATCTCCCATTTTTAACCCGTATACAGGTACGTGTGTAAAGGGCTATGCCACAGTGGTTCTCCTATCTGTCTTAATTGCTCAGTGAATCTGGCACAGCCTCAGCTTCGTGAGCTGCCAGCTTTGCCTTACACTGCATGGTCCCCTGAGAGTGCATTATGAGTGATCCTTCCACCTAATCGGCTGCCTTATCCTCTATCGTTTCCTCACTGCACTGTTTGTCCATGTACAGTGACAGCTAGCCTAGGCACTTAACCAGTGTCATCTCTGTCCTCCTCTTCAGAAACACTTCAAAACATGACCAGGCTATATTATTTGATTCTCAATGCATGAACAGAGTGCAGACAGTGTACATACACAACATGACCAAAGGTATGTGGACACCTGCTCGTCGGACATCTCATTCCAAAATCATGGGCATTAATATGGAGTTGGTCCCCCCTTTGCTGCTATAACAGCCTCCACTCTTCTGGGAAGGCTTTCCACTAGATGTTAGAACATTGCTGCAGAGACTTGCTTCCATTCAGCTACATTCATTAGTGAGGTTTGGCACTGGTGTTGGGCGATTAGGCCTGGCTCGCAGTCGGAGTTCCAATTAATCCCAAAGGTGTTCGATGTGGTTGAGGTCAGGGCTCTGTGCAGGCCAGTCAAGGTCTTCCACACCGATCTCGATAAGCCATTTCTGTATGGACCTCGCTTTGTGCACAAGGGCATTGTCATGCTGAAACAGGAAAGAGTTTTCCCCAAACGGTTTTCACAAAGTTGGAAGCACAGAATGGTCTAGAATGTCATTGTATGCTGTAGCATTAAGATTTCCTTTCACTGGAACTAAGGGTCCTAGCCCGAACCATGAAAAACAGCCCCAGACCATTATTCCTTCACCAAACTTTACAGTTGGCACTATGCATTGGGGCAGGGAGCATCCTCTTGACATCCACCAAACCCAGATTCGTCCGTCAGACTTCCAGATGGGGAAGTGTGACTCATCACTCCAGAGAATGTGTTTCCACTGCTACAGAGTCCAATGGTGGCGAGCTTTACACCACTCCAGCCGACGTTTGGCAATGTGCATGGTAGTCTTAGGCTTATGTGTGGCTGCTCGGCCATTGAAACCCATCTCATGAAGCTCCCGACTAACAGTTATTGTGTGACGTTGCTTCCAGAGGCAGTGTGGAACTCGGTAGTGAGTGTTGCAACCGAGTAGAGACGCGCCTTAGCACTCGCCGGTCCCATTCTGTGACCTTGTGTGGCCTACCACTTTTCGGCTGATCCGTTGTTGCATCTAGATATTTCCACTTCACAATGACAGAACTTACAAACTGACTTTTTAGAAAGGTGGCATCATATGACGGTGCCACGTTGAAAGTCACTGAGTTCTTCAGTAAGGCCATTCTACTGTGAATGTTTGTCTGTGGAGATTGCATGGCTGTGTGCTCAATTTTATACACCTGTCAGCAACGAGTGTGGCTGAAATAGACGAATCCACTAATTTGAAGGGGTGTCCACATACTTTTGTATATATAGTGTATATACTGTATGCATGTATGAATGACAAAATATGTGGAAACATACTGTAGTAAAGATTGTACACATGCACATGGAGTTATACAGTATATTGACTGTAAACATAAATTAAAACTGGAGAGATTTTTTTTGATCCAATACTGTATAATCAGTCATCTAGTTAGTCTCTATTACCATGGCTATTGACAGTACATAGACTCATCTACCCTTTAGAATTATTTGGAAGTGTATCAGAGTGAAAGGCTCCTTCCTGCTCATGGACAGACAAAATGGCCAAGCTAAATGTTCAGTACAGATATCTTCCCAGAAACACAATGGATTTCAATCTCAGTAAAGTGTCTAAATGAATTTTGCTTCAATCACTTTTCACTCTTTAAAATGTATAATACTCCTGTTCTCCACACAAGGCTAGTCAAAAAGAAAGACGTTTCAGTGAATGTGATTAATTAATTTGACCATTCAATGAATAATAATACAGTCCAATGAAATGAAAGACACTCATATTGTCAAGGTCTTTACAATGATATTTCCTGTGATCACTTAGTTTAATAGAGTGAAAGGATGTTAGGTTAGAACTCACTGGCCCCTATTGTCACATAAAGTAATCTGCTTCAAATGTGAATATTGTCCATGTATTTGCTAAAATACATGGACAATATCAGCTAAAATCAGCTAAAATCTTCAAAGCAGTTCCATTGAATATGAAATTAATGAATTTGTTGTCAAGGTAAAATAAATAAATAGAGAAATATCACTAAAAGCTCATTTTGAAATGAATCAACACAAACATGGCAATCTATGAAATCCCAAGCAGCTCAGGAACCACCTCAATTCACTCTACAATGATGGGAAAGTGGCCGTTGCCCGTCTGCAAGCAGAAACAAAGGACAACAAAAGTCAAGTCATAGTAGTGTAGCTATACCACTGTGCACACATGGCAATGTCAATGTGGAAATTTGGGTAATATTTGATTGAGACGTTGATCAATTAAAGTTCAACCGTTTGCTAAATTCCCAATGTGTTGTCACTATGCCTTCAAACATCTAAAAACACAAAGAAATTCCAATGGAAAAACAACAATGTCTTTCAACCATTTTAAAAGCACAACAAAGTTCAAATGGGAATGCAATGCCAGATATCCTGATGCCTCGTCACCTTACCCTTATACATACTGTATCTGCCTTCATCACTCCAGTGTCCCTGCACATTGTAAATATGGTATTGGAACTGGCCTTGTATACGTATAGTTGACTTACTTCTCGTGTTCTTCTTATTTGTATTTCTCGTGTGTTTGTTCTACCTTATGCTATTATTAGTACTACACTGATATTGATGACTACATTAACTTGAAAGTTAATGTATTATCACTGAGCTTCATTTAATAGCACAAAATACCTGGATTGTAGTTGAGATGACATTAAAAGTACATAGTGCAAGTGATCAATGCGGTTCGAGATTCAGCGCTGATTATTTATTATAGCAATTGTGAAGATTTCCACAGACCTGCGGCCTTTGCATGCCACAGTGCCTTCAGAAATTATTCACACCTCTTGACCTTTTTCCACATAATGTTGTGTTACAGTCTGAATTTGAAATTGATTCAATTCCAATTTTCTGTCACTGGCCTACACACAATACCCCATATGTTAAAGTAAAGTGGAATTAATGTTTTTTGAAACGTTTACAAATTCATTCAAAATGACTGAAATGTAAATGTGGTTTAACAAGTCACATAATAAGTTGCATGGACTCATTCTGTGTGCAATAATAGTGTTTAACATAATGTTTTAATTACTTTCTCATCTCTGTACCCCACACATACAATTATCAGTAAGGACCCTCAGAGCAGTGAATGTCAAACACAGATTCAACCACAAAGACCAGGTTTTCCAGTGCCTCGCAAAGGGCATCTATTGATAGATGAGTACAACAAAAAAATAGCAGACATTGAATAAATATCATGTGAGTATGGTGAAGTTATTAATTACATTTTGGATGGTGTATCAATACACCCAGTCACTACAAAGATGGAGGCGGAGAAGAAGGAAACCGCTCAGGGATTTCCCCATGACTTTAAAACAGTTACAGAGTTTAATGGCTGTAATAGGAGAAAACTGAAGATGGATCAACAACATTATTATTCCACAATACTAACCTAATTGACAGAGTGAAAAGAAGGAAGCTTGTACAGGCTAAAAATATTCACAAACATGCATCCTGTTTGCAACAAGGCACTAAAATAATACTGCAAAGAATGTGGTGAAAATATCACTTTTTATCCTGAATACAAAGTGGTATGTTTGGGGCAAATCAAATGCAACACATTACTGAGTACCACTCTCCATATTTTCAAGCATAGTGGTGGCTGCATCCTGTTATGGGTATGCCTGTAATCGGGGAGATTTTTCGGGCTAGAAAAGCAACAGAATGGAGGAAAACCTTGTTTCCGTCTGCTTTCCACCAGATGCTTGGGAAAGGACAACCTTAAACACAAGGCCAAATCTACACTGGAGTTGCTTACCAAGAACAAAGTGAATGTTCCTTAGTGGCCAAGTTATAGTTTGACTTAAATCTACTTGAGAATATATGGCAAGACCTGAAAATGGTTTTGTAGCAATGATCAACAACCAATTTGACAGAACTTGATTTTATTTTTTTTAAGAATAATGGGTAAATGCTGCACAATCCAGGTGTGGAACGCTCTTAGAGACTTACCCAGAAAGACTCACATCTGTAATCGCTGCCAAAGGTGCTTCTACAAATGATTGACTCGGGTGTGAATTCTCATGTTAAATGAGATATTTCTAAAAACATGTTTTCACTTTGTCATTATGGGGTATTGTGTGTACTTGGGTGAGAATAAAAATGCAGACGTGAATCCAACATGTAAACAAGGCAACAGTAAACATATCGTCGCCCGTGAATAAAGCAGCACCCATTGGGCCAATCAGTGTCATTTAGTAAATGCTGGATCTCTTCGACAAGATGCATCATTTACCTAAGTTTCGTCAAAATCGTGCCAGTGGTGTCTGAGATGTGGGTGACTAAAGCAAAAACTAACGTACTAACATTTTATCGTACTAACAGAGACAGATCCACAGTCCCCTCCCTGATTTCATTGTGGAGGACAATTATGATTTTGTAGACAAACTAGAATTAAAGCCAGACTAAGTCAGTGGCACAGATGGAGCAGAAGGTACATTTCATTCAAATGTTTGTATATGTTTGTATTGCATTGACAACCAAACACAATTCAATATCCAGTTTGTCAACAAATTAATCATTTATATGTTGGATTCAAATCCCCGTCTCAACCAAAAATCGAAGTTAAAAAATAGGACCAAATCTGATCTAATTAAACTTTAAATGCACTTTAAATAAAGTTTGATTGAGTCCTATACTTTAACTTAGATTTTTGGCTGAGATGGGGATGAATCCAACATTCACCATTAACTTGAAAATTACATTTGAAATCAACCCTAGGCGTATACAGTTGAAGTCAGAAGTTTACATACACTTTGGAGTCGGAGGTTAGAGTCATTAAAACATATATTTCAACCACTCCACATATTTCTTGTTAATTAACAAAGTATATTTTTGGCAACTCTGTTAGGACATCTACTTTGTGCATGACACAAGTAATTTTTACAACAATTGTTTACAGACAGATTATTTCATTTATAATTCACTGTATCACAATTCCAGTGGGTCAGAAGTTTACATACACTAAGTTGACTGTGCCTTTAAACAGCTTGGAAAATTCCAGAAAATGATGTCATGGCTTTAGAAGCTTCTGACATCATTTGAATCAATTTGAGGTGTACCCGTGGATGTATTTCAAGACCTACCTTCAAACTCAGTGCCTCTTTGCAAGACATCATGGGAAAATTAAAAGAAATCAGCCAAAACCTCAGAAAAAATTGTAGACCTCTACAAGTCTGGTTCATCCTTGGGAGAAATTTCCAAACGCTTGAAGGTACCACGTTCATCTTTACAAACAATAGTACGCAAGTCTAAACACCATGGGACCACGCAACCTTCATACCACTCAGGAAGGAGACGCATTCTGTCTCCTAGAGATGAACGTACTTTGATGCTAAAAGTGCAACTCAACCCCAGAACAACAGCAAAGGACCTTGTAAAGATGCTGGAGGAAATAGGTACAAAAGTATCTATATCCACAGTAAAACGAGTTCTATATCGACATAACCTGAAAAGCCGCCCAGCAAGGAAGAAGCCACTGTTTCAAAACCGTAATAAAAAAAGCCAGACTACGGTTTGCAACTGCACAGGGGGACAAAGATCGTACCTTTTGGAGAAATTTCCTCTGATCTGATGAAACAAAAATAGAACTGTTTGGCCATAATGACCGTCGTTATGTTTGTAGGAAAAAAGGGGATGCTTGCAAGGTGAAGAACACCATCCCAACCGTGAAGCACGGGGTAACAGCATCATATTGTGGGGGTGCTTTTCTTCAGGAGGGACTGGTGGACTTCACAAAATAAATGTCAACATGAGGAAGGAATATGATGTTGATATATTGAAGCAACATCTCAAGACAAATGGACAACGACCCCAAGCATACTTCCAGAGTTTTGGCAAAATTGATTAAGGACAACAAAGTCAAGGTATTGATGTGGCTATCACAAAGCCCTGACCTCAATCCTACAAAAAATGTGTGGGCAGAACTGAAAAAGTGTGTGCGAGCAAGGAGGCCTACAAACCTGACTCAGTTACACCAGCTCTGTCAGGAGGAATGGGCCAAAATTCACCCAACTTATTGTGGGAAGCTTGTGAAAGGCTACCCGAAACGTTTGACCCAAGTTAAACAATGTAAAGGCAATGCTACCAAATACTAATTGAGTGTATGTAAACTTCTGACCCAATGGGAATGTGATGAAAGAAATGAAAGGTGAAATAAATCATTCTCTCTTCTATTATTCTGACATTTTACATTCTTAAAATAAAGTGGTGATCCTAACTACCCAAAGACAGGGAATTTTTACTAGGATTAAATGTTAGGAATTGTGAAAAACTTAGTTTAAATGTATTTGGCTAAGGTGTATGTAAACTTCCGACTTCAACTGTATGTATTTTACATTTTTAGTTAGAGCCCTGGGTTGAATTGAAACAATAGCTGTTGATGAATTTGCAAATGCTACAGTATATAGGCTTAAATAGTATCATTGATGTATATAAGTGATACATTATGGTTACATTTAATTTGCTCTGTTAAACCAATCGTTTGGAATGACTTTGAGAGCAACAGTCAATATATTTTGTTATTAAGACGTTTCCCAATAGTCATTCTCACGATAGCACATTGGTAGTAATCAGTGACGAATATAAAAGCTGGGCTTGGTTAAAACCCTGGATGAGAGACCAAATGAATAGCTGTAGATCAACTCTCCAGTAGGAAGTGCTGCCCAGCCAATAGTAAAACTTGTTTCAAAGGTACAAATTCAACATTTTATACAAGGTTTGTCTAGGTTGAAAATGAGTTACAATGATGACTGTTACGGATACCAGTATCCTGTGTGTGTGTGTATCCTGTGTTCTTTTCTCTCCTTCTCCCCTCACAGGGGAAAATCTTCACTCCCCAATCAGTCACCAATCCAATCATCAATCAGAAGACACACCTCCTCCTGTTTCCTACCCTATCACAGTTCCTTTCCCTTGGTTTAAAAACCCTGTCAGTTGTTTGCTCTAGAGCTCAATCTCTGTAAATGCCATGTCTGTAGGTCTCTGTGGTTCACTTTCTCTTTGTGTATTAACCTCTCTTTTGTTTGAGCACCTCCATAGCACTTTGTCCTCACCTGTGAGTATTGTTATGGTGTTTGTTTGTTTGCTGGTGGGAAAAAGGGAAACCAAGAGAAGTCGCCCATGGGCATACACTACCCGTAGGTAAACTTTGTTAAATACACTAGTTAGAACTGGGTGGACCACCCACTGTGTTTTTGGTTAGTTAGCTGTTGTTAAAGTAGGCTAGTCTAGCTTAGGGGTGTTTTTGAATACTTATTGTTTCTTTCCTTGGGTCCAGCTCAGCCCCTTTTCCTGCTCCCCCCATTACCGTGTGTTTTACAATAAACCCTGAGTTTGACGGTAGATTTCAGTTGTCGTGGTTATTTCGTTCTCACTTTTACTTTGTCACTATTATAAATTGCATGAGTTATGTTACGGGTCTCATTACCATCCCCCCTAGACTGTCGGGCCAAAAGGGATTCGTAACAATGACATATTCCTGTGGTTGAAATTTCACCCTCAAAACAACAGTTTACATGTATTATTTTTCAGTTTTCATCAACGTGGACTCCATGTCAGAATACGTTCACAAATTACATTGAAACAACATTGATTCAACCAGTGGGATATATCTGCCTCAGCAAGGGTGTTCATTCTCCTGCCATGTAATTAGGAAGGATGAAACCGGGAAGGAGAATGAACGTGCCAATGTTTGCGGTTGCACTACATGGGCCAGGATTGAGTTTGGGAAATCCTGTTCTAGAACAGGGCTGTTCAATTCTGGTCCTGGAGGGCTGAAATCACTTCTGGTTTTTGTTTCTTTCTACCTAGTAGTTAATTGCCCTGAATCAGTGCCTGATTAGGAGAATATGAAAACCAGAAGTTTTTTTGCCTTTCAGGACTGACATTGAACAGTCCTGTTCTAGAGCATACTTGAGTCTCTCACTATTTTTCTCTTCTCTCTAACTAGCTGAAGGACCCTCACATGTCATCTTGCAGAGGATGAGAGGAAGAAGAAATCATCTCAGATATGTCAGTGCTAAGGCAGAGCAAGTGCCTTTACTAACGGCAGAAATGGAGTCGTTTGTGTCCGCGGCAACTTGTAATTTCAGACTTGTCTTGTAGGCTTCAGATCTTGCCGTGGCTGTACAGTTGTGTCCATGGCAACATTGTGTCATGCTATTGTGCTGATTCTGATGAAAGCTACTGATGATTTGAGTCTTGTATTGTGTCCCTGTACTGTGTATATGAGGGTCAGAAAAGTAAGTGAAAGGAAATAAATGTCCCTATGGATGACCTCGAATAAAAATAAGCTGTGATTAAAGGACCCAAGATGCTCTCTGTCAAATAAAGGCTGTAGGAGTTATAGAAGGATAAAGAGTATCCAAGGACATAACAACATCAGTTTCTGCTCAGGAAGGAACTTTTCCAATAAATAAACCACCTCAGAAGAACTTAACATTATTTCTAAAAGTAAACAGTTGCCGGAGAAGGATTATGGTTGAATATTTGCTCTGTTAGATCAAAGGCGTTGCGTTACTGGAAAGGGGGCATGACCCTGCCCCGACCTCTAACAGTAACAGATGTGGACTGCGGTGTGGTCCCCCCAGTTATGGACCCTGCTGCTGCTGTGGTTTCATTAGGGATTTTAGGGAACATCTGGCTCTGTCCTATCACTCCATCTCAGCAGCAGTTGGGACGTGACTCAGAGCGATGTCTACTCTCCAAGGAAGGTGGGTACTTATTAGAGGTCGACCGATTATGATTTTTCAACGCAGATACCGATTACTGGAGGACCAAAAAAAAGCCGATACTGATTAATCGGATGATTTGTATAAATATATTTGTTAATAATGACAATTACAACAATACTGAATGAACAATGAATACTTCTATTTTAACTTAAATAGATTTTATTTATGTATTATTTTAAGTCTTAATTAAATAATGAAACCCGTTCAATTTGGTTTAAATAATGCAAAAACACAGTGTTGGAGAAGAAAGTAAAAGTGCAATATGTGCAAAGCTGGTGGTTCCTTTTAACATGAGTCTTCAATATTCCCAGTTAAGAAGTATTAGGTTGTAGTTATTATATGAATTGTGATACGTCGACTATTTCTCTCTATACCATTTGTATTTCATATACCTTTGACTATTGGATGTTCATATAGGCACTTTAGTATTGCCAGCCCAATTTCAGGAGTTGATAGGCTTGAAGTCATAAACAGGCTGTGCCACAAGCACTGCTAAGAACTGCTGGCAAACGCAGTAAAGTGCTGTTTGAATGAATGCTTACGAGCCTGCTGCTGCCGACCACCGCTCAGTCAGACTGCTCTATCAAATATCAAATCATAGACTTAATTATAATATAATAAACACAGAAATACGGGCCCTTGGTCAGTAATATGGTCAAATCCGGAACTATCATTTCGAAAACAAAACGTTTATTCTTTCAGTGAAATACGGCACCGTTCCGTATTTTATCAAACGGGTGGCAACCCTAAGTCTAAATATTACTGTTATGCCATAATTATGTAAAATTCTGGCAAATTAATTACGGTCTTTGTTAGGAAGAAATGGTCTTCACACAGTTCGCAACGAACCAGGCTGCCCAAACTGCTGCATATACCCTGAATCTGCTTGCAATGAACGCAAGAGAAGTGACACTATTTTCCTATTTTGCCTACTAACAAGAATTTATTTTAACTTAATATGCATGTTTAAAAAATATATACTTCTGTGTATTGATTTTAAGAAAGGCGTTGATGTTTATGGTTAGGTACATTTGTGCAACGACTGTACTTTTTTCGCGAACGCACTTTTGTTAATTCATCACCCGTTTGGCGAAATTGAAGTAGGCTGGGATTCGATGATAAATTAACAGGCACCGCAGCGCAGGACAAGCTTGTTAACCTAGTAATATCATCAACCCTGTGTAGTTAACTCGTGATTATGTGAAGATTGGTTGTTTTTTATAAGATAAGTTTAATGCTAGCTAACAACTTACCATGGCTCCTTGCAGCCACATCCTTTTGATGCTGCACTCGAATAACAGGTGGACAGCCTGCCACGCAGTCTCCTCATGGATTGCAATGTAAACAGCCATAATCGGCGTCCAAAAACGCAGATTAGCGATTGTTATGAAAACTTGAAATTGTCTCTAATTAATCGGCCATTACCATTCATCGATCGACCTTTAGTACTTATAGGTGGGTAGTACTAATGCTGAGTGCCAATTCCTAGTATATCCTATCGTCTAATTAACATAATTTTGCATGGCCCAAAACATTCAAATCAAGGCATGAAAAAAGACACACATTCTTGGATCTAATCATCACAACTCTTATCTAAATTATGTCGTCTGACGAACAGAATAACACAGTTTCTCTGTAACTATAAAGCCATAGCACTTATAATACAATGAAACATATCAAAATTCATAGCTATTTATGAACTCTTAAAACAATCCAAACATGACAACTTAATTCACTTGTTAACATTAATTTAGTCAATTCAAGTTTCATCAGTCTTCTCCCCTCCTGGCTTCAGTGAACCTAGGACTTCTGTGGGAATGTCTCTTCATCGAGATTTCCACAGGTGTGTTTGGTTTGACCCCTGTGAAAGCCCATAAATGGTCTGTCAATCAAACAACGCCATACATCGTGATTGAGTCATCACACTGTGCTCCCATACTAGCCAGTCACAAGTATCACCTTCTCTCATTTTTACACTACATCACTAGGCAGGCCAAAACTCCATCCCACCAAAACAGGCATCTAGCAGGCGGTCTTTTCAAACAGCTCTTACACTCAAGTGCATTATCATACATTTCACAATTTTACAGTATTATTCCAACCTCATAGTGTGGAAATACACACTATATATACAAAAGTATGTGGACACCCTTTCAAATGAGTGGATTCAGCTATTTCAGCCACACCCGTTGCTGGCAGGTGTATAAAATCAAGCACGCAGCCATTGCAATCTCCATAGACAAACTGAAGAATGGCCGTACTGAAGAGCTCAGTAACTTTCAAAGTGGCATTGTCATAGGATACCACCTTTCCATCAAGTCAGTTTGTCAAATTTCTGCTCTGCTAGAGTTGCCCTGGTTAATTGTAAGTGCTGTTATTGGGAAGTAGAAACATTTATGAGCAACAACTGCTCAGTCACGAAGTGGTATGTCGCACCAGCTCACAGAACTGGACCTACGAGTTCTGAAGCGCATAGCACGTAAAAATCCTATGTTCTCGGGTGCGACACTCACTACCGAGTTCCAAACTGCCTCTGGAAACAATGTCAGCACAATAACTGTTTATTGGGAGCTTCATGAAATGGGTTTCCATGGCCGAGCAGCCGCAAACAAACCTAAGATCACCATGCGTAATGCCTAGCGTGGGCTAACAGTGTTTACCAATCTTGGTCCTGGGACGTCAATGGTTACACATTGTAACTAATAGACTATAAACAGGATTTAACTAGTTAAAGGCGGATTTGTAATTCATATATACAGAAATAAATAAAAATTAAACAGTACACAACACTTCCTATGCAATATTTAAATACTCTAAAACCAGTTCATCTCAGTATCTAATGCCCTTCATCTGCATTGATCTGATAAACAGGACAGGTGTAGTATCTCATCAAATGAAATACTTTTTTTGAAAGAAGTTCATAATTAAGTGTTATAAATACATGCATTATAAATATTATAATTGTAATATTATAAATACAAGTTCAATCTGCACTTCAATGCACATCTGTTGTGCATTATAAAAACAGAGGGAGAAAGAGGCGGCGAGAGAGGTGTAAAAGACAGAAAGGGAATGAAGTAAGACATAGGAGCAGGGAAGGCAGCATATGATTAATGAATCACAGTGCTACCCTAATATTCTCTCAGTTCATCACATTTACATAATAGTGTCTATAGTTGGCCCAAAGGTTATCTTAAAAGGGGGTGAGGTGGCGATGATGGGACTGGGGGTTGGCATCCTCTCTCACATCAAAACATATCTGCAGAAGAGAGACAGAGAGCATGTTAAAGCCTTGTGTTTTTTTATTATTTTTTATTCTAACATTGTTAGCCATCATAATAATCAGGAGGTGAAATGCAAAACTGACCTTGGATCATTAACTCTGGGACTACTGCATCTCTATCGGTATTTCAATGTAAAACATCTCTTTAGTAGTACTTCCTGTTGACATGACCAAGTGACCACACACCTCTGATCATGCTGTGCCCTCTATGTAGCCAGTTCAGATGCGGGAGGGGTTCACCGACACAGCTGATATGACCTAGAGGATTAAAGGAGAAGAGGAGAGAGGGATGAAGTGAAGGAGAGAGACTTACTGAGAAAATAAGGTAGTTCAACAGGAATCTGTGTGTGGCCTCACCTGGTGGCCACACCACACTAAGTGGCTGCAGAGTACTTTATGCTGAAAAACATGAATGGACACACGAGAACAAACAATATAGCGTAGTTATAGAAACAATTAATTGTCTTACTATTCTCCATGGTTGGCCCTCTTGCCTATTCTTTGAAGGTAGAAGGAGCCACAGTTATACACCTGAGCCTCCTTACTGCACAACACAATCAATCAGATAGATACAGGAGTGTGTAGGTGTAGGTTATACGATGTCTAATTGTTCTACATCTTTTCAATGGCTGATTTAAAATAGCCTTATTTGTTTTTGTACAGACATCACACCCTTACCTAAACAGCACCCTCACCTGAGAAGTTGAAATCAAAGGGAGAAAAACTGGGAATTGAATAACTGCAGTTGACATATGTAGCTAAGTAAATGGAAGAATAGTCTTATTACAATGTGAATGATTTTTAAAATAGCCTTTGGTTGTGCATAGTGTAGTCTATGGTGTTGCCAGGGAACAGCACCCTCATCGAAGAAGTAGGAGGTGACGATCTCCCACACACGGATTGCCTCTCTTGCTGCGTTGTTGGACCCCATCCTTGTAACATCCTGCTGAGCAGCAGACTTCTCCCCTGGCACACGGCGATGAGTTGCAGATCCCTTCCTGGTCCTCGTGTCCATCCTCATGAAGTTATGCAGGACACAGGTAGCCTTCACACACTTGAATTCCTCCAGAAGGCAGTCCCAGGTGGCCTAGGTCACCCAACCTTGCTGTGCCCTACACGTTAACTGTAGGCAATCGTTTTGAAGGAATCTCCAGTTACAAGGTAGGAATATGGAAGACAATGTAATTATTAGACGTTTACATCACCAGGTCATTGTGGATTACTAAAGTATAATATCCATTATAACAAATCATGATAACATTGGATTGATAGATGCATGATAGATGCGGGTAGCCATTTGATTACCTGTTCAGGAGTATTTATGACTTGGGGGTAAAAACTGTTGAGAATACTTTTTGTCCTAGACTTGGCACTCCGGTACCGCTTGCCATGCGGTAGTAGAGAGAACAGTCTCTGATAGGGGTGGCTGGGGTCTTTGACAATTTTTAGGGCCTTCCTCTGACACCGCCTGGTGTAGAGGTCCTGGATGGCAGGCAGCTTAGCCCCAGTGATGTACTGGGCCGTACGCACTACCCTCTAGTGCCTTGCGGTCAGAGGCCGAGCAATTGCGTACCAGGCAGTTATGCAACCAGTCAGGTAGCTCTCGATGTTGCAGCTGTAGAACCTTTGAGGATCTCAGGAACCATGCCAAATCTTTTTAGTTTCCTGAGGGAATAGGCTTTTTCGTGCCCTCTTCATGACTGTCTTGGTGTGTTTGGACCATTCTAGTTTGTGGTTGATGTGGACACTAAGGAACTTGAAGCTCTCAACCTCCTCCACTTCAGGCCCGTTGATGTGAATGGGGGAGTGCTCGGTCCTCCTTTTCCTGTACTCCACAATCATCTCCTTAGTCTTGGTTACGTTGAGGGTAGTTATTCTGGCACCACCCAGCCAGGTCTCTGACCTCCTCCCTATAGGCCGTCTCGTCGTTGTCGGTGATCAGGCCTACCACTGCCATCTGCAAACTTAATGATGGTGTTGGAGTCGTGCCTGGCCATGAAGTCGTGGGTGAACAGGGAGTACAGGAAGGGACTGAGCTCGCACCCCTGGGAACTCCAGTGTTGAAGATCAGCGTGGCAGATATGTTGCTACCTACCCTCACCACCTGGGGGCAGCCCGTCAGGAAGTCCAGGATCCAGTTGCAGAGGGAGGTGTTTAGTCCCAGGATCCTTAGCTTAGTGATGAGCTTTGAGGGAACTATGGTGTTGAACGCTGAGCTGTAGTCAATGAATAGAATTCTCACATAAGTGTTCCTTTTGTCCAGGTGGGAAAGGGCAGTGTGGAGTGCAATAGAGATTGCATCATCTGTGGATCTGTTTGGGCGGTATGCAAATTGGAGTGGGTCTAGAGTTCCTGGGATAATGGTGTTGATGTGAGCCATTACCAACCTTTCAAAGCACTTCATGGCTACAGACGTGAGTGCTACGGGTCTGTAGTCATTTAGGCAGATTGCCTTTGTGTTCTTGGGCACAGGGACTATGGTGGTCTGCTTGAAACATGTTAGTATTACAGACTCAATCGGGGACATGTTAAAAATGTCAGTGAAGACACCTGCCAGTTGGTCAGCACATGCCCGGAGCACACGTCCTGGTTATCCGTCTGGCCCCTCAGCCTTGTGTATGTTGACCTGTTTAAAACTGCTTATGGCTGCAATCCCGTTAATGGGAGCGGTATGACAACAGCCAGTGAATGTGCAGGGCGCCAAATTCAAAACATCAAAAATCTCATAATTAAAATTCCTCAAACATACATGTATCTCATACCATTTTAAAGCTAATCTTGTTGTTAATCCCACCACAGTGTCCGATTTCAAATATGCTTTACAGCAAAAGCACCACAAACAGCCAAAGATTTTCCAGCCAGAGTCACAAAAACCACAAATAGAGATAAAATTACTCCCTAACCTTTGATCATCTTCATCAGATGACACTCATAGGACTTCATGTTACACAATACATGTATGTTTTGTTTGATAAAGTTCATATTTATCAAAATATGAGTTTACAATGGCGCGTTACATTCACTAGTTCCAAAAACATCCAGTGATTTTGCATAGCCACATCATTCAACAGAAATAATCATCATAAATGTAGATGATAATACACATGGAATTATAGATATACCTCTCCTTAATGCACCCGCTGTGTCAGATTTTTTTTTAAATACGGGAAAAGAAACCCATGCAATAATCTGAAACGGCGCTCAGAAGAAAAAGTCACAATAGCTGCAATGATGGCGTCAACATAAACAATAAATTACATGATAAATATTACCTTACCTTTGATGATCTACATCAGAAAGCTTTCCAGGAATCCCAGGTCCACAATAAATGTTTGTTTTGTTCGATAATGTCTGTTATTTATGTCCAAATACCTTCTTTTGTTAGCGCGTTTGGTATACATATCCAAAAGCTCCTTCTCGTCAGCGTTACATCGGACAAAAACTTCAAAAAGTTATATTACAGGTCGAAGAAACATTTCAAACTAAGTACAGAATCAATCATTAGGATGTTTTTAACATATAGCTTCAATTAAGTTCCAACCGGAGTATTCCTTTGTGTCTTGATGAGCAATGGAAGTGGATACCATGAGGAATAAGCGTGATCAGAAAATGGCTGACTGCCAGACACCTGATAGATTCTGCTCTCATTCACTCCCACAACATCGTAGAAGTCTCATTCAAATTTCTATAGATGGTTGACATCTATTGGAACCCCTAGGCAGTGCAACATCATTAATATCTCAAGGGGATTTCATTGGGGACTCTGGTGAATACTAAAAAAGCTCAGATTTCTCACTTCCTGTTTTGATTTCTCCTCAGGAGTTTGTCTGCCATATGAGTTATGTTATACTCACAGACATCATTCAAACAGTTTTAGAAATGTTAGAGTGTTTTCTATCCAATACTAATAATAATATGCATATATTAGCAACTGACACTGAGGAGCAGGCCGTTTACCTTGGGCAACTTATTCATCCAAGCTACTCAATACTGCCCCCCAGCCATAAGAAGTTAATGGTCTTACTCACGTCGGCTACGGAAAGCGTGATCACACAGTCGTCCGTGTGATCAGCTGTGCAGTGCTAAGGCAAAAAAAAAATGTGCACACCTTTGAGTCCCCAGGACCAGGACTGAGAACCACTGCTCTTCATATGTCGACAGGCTTTCATAGCTCTCTTTATCTGAGGACAGAAAACCTCACAAGAAACAGACTTCATTATGGTCAAATTATACCGCACAGAATATCATATTACTATTTTCTCTGTCCTCACTTCTAGGGACAGGACCTACACAAAAGTACCTGCCCTGTCCAGAATAGCCTACACTCTCACTTTGTCAGTTGGGGCTGCTATCCTTTCACCCTCCTCCATGGATGTTAGTTAGCTACCAACAAATGCATTTGGAGTTTTTTTTTACAGTGATAAATACATCAAGATAGCTAGTTAACTTCATATTAGCAAGCTAAGCGAATTTAAATATCACCAGCTACCTATTGATACAGTATGTGAAGTTGGCTAGATAGCTAACTAGCCAACTAGCTAGCTCATTTGAGATAGCCTGCACTGTAGCTAGTTAGCTAACAATGCATTGTCTTTAAAAAAAAATATCATAATATATTTACTTACTTGAATTGGTTCTCCCAGCCATGTGGACAATTGGAAACAGGGCAGCAAAGTGTGTTTGTCACCAGAGCGTTTTAGAGGATATTACAGTTGAACTATGTACCCATTTAATAACCAGACCTTCATACAAACTTGCTATGCTGAATTCTTGACGCACAATCGAAATGCTACTATATGCTGCCAGCACGCCCACAAGCGAGTCACAATGGGCGGCCTAAGCGACACGTGGAAATTTACCGCTATCTAGTAAACAGTACAGCACAGTAATCGCCCAACATCAGTGCCCACCTCACTAATGCTCTTGTGGCTGAATGGAAGCAAGTTCCCACAGCAATGTTCCAACATCTAGTGGAAAGCCTTACCAGAAGAGGCTGTAATAGCAGAAAATGGGGGACCAACTCCATATTAATGCCCATGATTTTGTAATGAGATGAGCAGGTGTCCACATACTTTTAGTCATGTGGTGTATATATAAAACTCAGGAAAATCACGTTTGTGACTGCACTTGGCCTTTAAGAGCTTGACTGACATAAACCGGGGGTATACTGAACAGCTCAAACATGCAAAAGCCTCACATGGTAAATCTATAGTTTTCCTCAAACACAGCCAGTTAGCCAGGCAGGCAGTCCCCCCTGGGGGTAGTGTATCTCTCTATCACTACATCGCTCTCTCCCATTTGATATGATTGATCATTACACAAACCCCAGACGAGAGTTCTTTTGATTAGACCCCACACAAGAACAGAATCGCTAAACAACAACAAAATAATTAGGCTACACACTCTCTACTTTAACTTCAGTCAGATCTGGCCTCATCACATGTGACCATCACACCATGAGCATTGCTTAGTGTTGCAGATAAAATCCCTTGGATATTTTAACACTGCCATAAATGGAGTTAGGTACATTTATGGACATCATCATTTTCTTCTCGTCACTTGAGTATGTGTTAATAACACTATTATAATGATTTACCTGTTATTGTATATTTGCATGGCTGGGTGGTCTATGCAGCTATAATATGTTTGCTAATGCTCTCACAACAAACCAAGCATAATGAACAGCATGGGGCCTGGGGCCTCTCTCTCATTTCTCCCCCTGCAAACTATTTGTAAAGGAAATCGTTTTATACTTATTGTATTGTTACAGGTTTTGTTTTTTGCATTTATGCTTCGAGGATGGACTTTAGCGCGTATAGATCATTAGCACGTACACTGTAGTGTGCGCCAATTGGTTTCACCTCGTTGGTCAGTATGTGGTACACCTGTGCTGGTTACCATCTTGTTAGTGGTAAGGTGTTTCACCTGTGCTAGCCCAGATGATATTTAAGAGTGGCTAGCCCAGTGCCTTGAGAGATGTGGAGGGTCAACGCCATTAGTTGGCGTGGCATAGTTTGATTGATAGACAAACAATCCTTTATCTGATTTTGCACCACCTTTTTTGTTGTTGTTGTAGTTATTCATTTTATTTAACTAGGCAAGTCAGTTAAGAACAAATTCTTATTTTCAATGACGGCCTAGGAACAGTGGATTAACAGTGGATCCCCGTTCTGTTTGAGCAACATTTTGGGGTTTGCTGGGGAACGTAACAGGTATGGATCCTTCTTGGGTCTTCTGGTGGGCAAGGAACTGCAGTATGAGATAGTGGCACCAAGGCAGCCAGAGTGTGTGTCCCGAATGGCACTACTTTTCAATGTGGTGCCCATTTAGTGTGATATGTTTTGTTACATTATGATTGAAATATCATACAATATCATTGGAGGACTTATAGTATTATACGTCATTCCCGGTTGTACAATCAGATATGGATGAAGCCACTTAACATATTTCTTGAGGGACATATACTACTATACATCTTTCTCTGAGACCAGGTTGCGTGTAACAACAAAGGTGCATTATGTGGAAATTTTACGTTGGTGGTAAAGTGAACTAACGACAAGGTAAGGATAAATTATGTGAAGGGTTAGGCAAACTAAAATTACAATAAGGGTTAGGGGAAAATGCTACAGTTGTCCCCAAAGAACATGCAACCTATGTATTGCTAGAAGGTCCCGGATTACGCCGATCCATCCTCCCCAACCAACGCCCTACTTTTTCTGTCTAAATTAACTAGACCATAAGTAGTTATCATAGGTCTTGCAGATGCTCAGAAATAGTATGTTTTGTATGGCTCTGAGGCCTAGTAAAAAGTAGTGCACTACATAGGGTGTCATTTAGGATGTAGCTAGAGAGTTGGATGTGGTGCAGAAATGAGAGAAGTCAACCACTACACTAGTATCTTATCAATGTGGTCCCTGAGTTCTGTGCGATCAGTCTGTTCGAGACAAAATGGCTGGGTCATCGCCAGAGTTTAAGTAACAGTCTCAGTCCTGTTGACTGTCACCATGGCGGGGTGGGAAGGTGACGGTTATGGATTGTGGTGATCTGTGGATGTCTTCAGTGTCTACTAAAACTAAAGACACAAGCCCTATAGAATTTGTAGAAAATAGATTACAGTAATTAAATGTTGATGCATCTGGTAATGATAGGGTTAGCTGCTCATACAGTATGTATGGCTAAAATGTCAGTCTTTCATACAGTTGTGGAACAGTCATTAAAATATTGCTTCATTTTGAAGGAAGAAAGGAAAGTTGACGTGACTGTCAGTGTGTACATGTGACGTCTCATTATACCTCTTTGTGCCGGAAAAGTACATCGCTAATGGAAAACATTACCAAATTATATTGTCAGTCAGATTAACTGAAAGAGTGAGGATGAGTAGAGATCTGATTGAAATAGGCACTCATCACAATCACCATATCTCTTTGCTTGCGGTGACATGTCCTTATCCCACTGTGCCTTTAGTGTCACTCATTCTACTGCTACCCATTGAGAGATGAGAGACAGGGGAGTAGCTGACATTTCCATAATCTTACAGGAATGGCGGAATCGCACTAGTTTCATTTAAACCAAAGCACAGCTCTGTGCTAAAGAATATTCTTATCTCCACTGTGGTTGTGTTCATAAAGGGTGAAGCACATGTATCTGTCTGTCACTTGGATGGTGAAAGCACCATCACTTGATATACCCCAATTAAATGTCATTGAATTTGCTTGTCCTTTTAACATCGGTCAGATCACAAACCGTTATAGTGGGTTGTTTTCACTGCTGAATGTACCCCATATTGTCCCTTGGTTCTATTGGTTCTTCACAACTCTTTGAGTAACAGCCTGACGTATATAATTATGAGGTGACTAGGGTTTATGATTTTCAGAATGAGCTCAAAAGCTATTCATCCACCAGGGAATTTGACCGAGGCAAGTGGCTCATTATAATAACGAAAAATGCTTATAAAGTCGTGTGTATCATCACTAATTGGATGTGTGGATCCAGTTCGCCAGTCATAGGACTGAACTGTGACCCCACATGGCATTTGCAAACTGACAAGCCATGAACTCCATTCCAGAACCTTTCAGTTGGTTTAAAGACCTTAATGATGTGTCAGTGGGTCTAGAACGGAGGGTCCAGGCCGGGACCAGGGGTAACGCTGAACCCTCCCTATCCCTGACTAATATAACACAACTAAATTATTCAGTTGAAGTAATAGTCTTTGTGATGAAATATTCATTATTCTGTAATGAGGGATGTATTGATTTAAATAGCAGCACTTTGTGCAAAGCCTTTTGGCCTCTATTGTAGGAAAGAAAGGGCACATTAGAAGAGCACGAATGGTGCTTCAGTGAACATTCCGTATGTTTTTCCGAAATATTATTTTTCCCGATCACTTTTTACATTTTGTCATGAGTTTTGTAGGTCTATTGAGGGATGTAATATGTGAAGTGTATATAAAATAAAAAGCTGATCCATAGTCAGTTATATATGAATGATGGCAGAGAGAATAAAATAGACGGACATGTCTACATATGGGCATCCGGTCAGGACATCCTGGCGGGAAGATGTCAGTGGTTATGCCCATATAAGGGCATCCTGTTCCTGTTGTCAGGTGTTAGAGTGTGAGTTAATTTATGTCTATATTGCATCTATTCCTTTGAAGTTGTCATGATGATTGATGTGTAGGGACCTCATTGAACTGGGGGGGATGTGTTTGAACATGTCAAAATTGATGGCCCCACACCCCCCTATTTTATTGCCCTTAGGGTTGTTGTCTATGAAGCAGGAATGTCCGGGGGGGATTGTGTTGGTGGCAGATAAATAAGACCCAGAACAACACATGCGGAACACTAAACAAGATTTTTAAAATAAAACCCAGAAAATTAAACAGAAAATTATGTCTCCTGGGCCAATTCTCGGGGTGCTATGCATCTCTTGTCACGAACCCAATGATAAAAGCATCGAGGACATTTTGTATGATGCCCCTGAATGTTTTAATGGAGTTTTGGATACGAGTGATGGACATATGGCTTACATATTCCAACCTGAGGATTCAACTGTGAAGATTTTCACAGACAGCGGTCCCAAACCGCTGCAAAACCCGGGAGTTTTTCTCCTGCGCTGCGTATGAGAGAATGGCTTAAGATCTTCTACACAGGCTCTGTCAAATTGAACAGGCCCTGAGTGGTACAACCCTGCCAGGCTATGCATTGGACGAGCTTGTGTGTGGACGCAGTGATTTGAAAGCCATAAGGATCTCTTCAATGGCGTATAGCCCCGACTCCAAAGTGACAATTTTAGCATGTGAACAATATGATAGATTTCGTCGCATTTGTACTATCAGTTCATATGTATTTTCCAAAGCCTGCAAGGATGTCAACTTTTTTATGCCAGTGTTTTAGCTTTAAATGGATTGATTACCCTATATTCATAACCCTGATGAATAAGCTGGACAGTCTTTTCCAAAATCGTGAACAATTACATTGCTGGCCGCTTCTATCCTTAAGACGTACCCAGGGTCTACATGCAAGACATTTGATCTATCCATGGAGTGAAAACTTACGGAGCCTTGACAGAGAGTGTGTGGGATATCCTCCGAGCAAGAGAGTCTGTCTTGACGACGGTGAATTGGAGATGGGATGGATGTCAGGGCTAACCCATATAGCCGGGCCCTTTATCTGTAATAAAGGAAAAGTCAAATGTTTAAATAATTATAGCATGTTTTAAAAGGTTTGCACTAAAGATTTAGAATTAAATAAAGGGTATTAATGCTATATCTCACCTTTAACGAAGGGGCTCTGGCTTCTCGCTTTATCAACATGCCTGTCCCGGAGAAAAAGGCTTTCGGAAAAGACGAGTGCGTGCGCGTGGGTGTGTGTGTGTGCGGGACATGTATGTGTGTGTGTTTCAAAACAAAAGGAGGTGGGAGTTTGTGTCTCTGCATGGGGCATTTGAAACCAAAAAGGTGTGTGAGGCTGTTTAGGATTTTGTGTGCGTCTCTTCAACTGGGCATGGCACTTTCGATGCATTACCACACATGCTTTTCAAATATGTATTTATTCCACCCCAGAGCATGTGGGGGCTAAAATGTCAAACCACCCAGGCAGAAAATATCATGAATAGACAACCTCCTACGGTTTAAAACAAATGTTAGTTCTAATCAGCACATATACCAATGGCCCCCACACCCCGGTATATACATTTACATCGGACACCCCCAAGCTGCTACCCCTGAGGTTGTAGGAAATCAAAAGGAAATACTGGCAGACAGAATATGTCGAGACACCGTCCTGTTGTTTTGGGGTCTCTAAACATTCTGGGGTACTATATGAACATTTTTGCATACAGGATGCCGACCGAAAAACGGCACCCCCGCTCTGTAAGCTCAGAATATCTCTCCTTAGAGACACGACTGCGGAGCGAGGCTAGTGAAACAGATACTATCCATTCTGTACGAACGGCAAAAGCTCAACTCCAGACACCAGGCCAGCAGCCCAGAGGAGTTATCATCCCAGAACAGCTAAAAGATCATCTGTGAATCTGTCCTAATGGAGCTTTCTGAAGGTGAGTTAGTGAAAATAATATATTAGATTTGGAGGCGTTAGGTATTTTTAAGGAATTGTTTGGATATTACAATTTGATATTATTGTAATATTAAACAGGAGTTATGTTTTTTTTAAATGGGGGACGGCGATTTTTAGGTAATATGTCAAATGCACATATTCTTATAATTTAAAATGTATATATATCGTATAAATATATGTTAATATTATCTAACGTTTGTAGGATATCCATCCTTTACCCAGCTGCTACCAAGAATAATTGATTGGGAACCGACAGCGTTAGAAAGGGATTCTCAGGAGCAAAACATGTGCAGCCAGTCGCCATCTGTCACGGTCGCCATAAAGAGGAGACCAAGGTGCAGCGTGGTAAGCCAACATAACTCTTTAATAAAAGAGAGAACACTGAACAGAACTAAACAAAACAACAAAACGAACCGTGAAGCAATATGGCTAGTGCAGAACAGGCAACTAAACATAGAATAACAACCCACAAAATAACCAAGGAATATGGCTACCTAAATATGGTGCTCAACCAGAGACAACGATAAACAGCTGCCTCTGATTGAGAACCAATCTAGGCAACCATAGATATATAAACACCTAGACTAGACCCTAGACATACAAAAGAACCTAGACAATACAACAACTAAACAAACCACCCTTGTCACACCCTGACCTAACCAAATAATAAAGAAAACAAAGATAACTAAGGTCAGGGCGTGACACTATTTTCGACGTAAGTCCAATAATAAAATCCATAAGAATATTTATACATTAAAAACAAAGTGTGCACCCTATATTAAAAGCTTTTTATGTGTTTACAGCTGACAGTCTGCAAAGAAGGATCCCGGTTGCATTATGGACTCTGAACGACTACGGCGGAGACGATGAAATAGATGCTATTCTCCCGTTCTGTATGAACGTTTTTTCAAACACACCCAGAACGGAGGATATAAACGTCCCATCAAATCCCACGGGAACCTCCACCCACTCGCTCCATATTCAAGACCCAAACAATGATTGAATATGTTAAAACAATGACAAATAATGTTTTTTCAGACTCCAACGAGACATGCCCGGCAGAATCTGGAATGCTTGGTGAAAAAAGTCTAGAGCCCACGGTTTCCGTGATTCGTCAGTACAGCCCTCATCAAAAAAGCCCAGGTAATTTAATTATGTATTGTTAATATATAGTATTATATCTGAAATGTATTAGACATTTTTTATCTAATATATTTTATGTTTAATAACCTATTTTGTATGTATTATTTTCTTTCAGACTCCTCCCCGGCGTATAACGGCACAGAATACCATACACAACGAGAGCACGCGGAGGATTTCGGCGCACAGGACATCCCCAATAAAACACCGAAACCAGATGATTTCAAAGATTTAAATGGCATTTCGGAGGTAGACGACTTGATGTTATGTGAAGCGGCCAACCTTCTTGATTCATCCAAATCTTTTGTAGAAACACCCAAACTTGCAATAGAACAAGCTAGGTTTCTCACAGCCTTTCCAGAAAGGTTTTGCTACACAAATGAATGGTGGCATTCCCCGAGCGGCGATACAGTCAGGATCTATCCTTCTGGCATCGAACAATACCACGTTTGTTAAACAACAAACCGATTAAAAAAAGCAAAAGCAGGCGCTAAAAACCTATATGTAACATGTATCCTTCCAGAATACCACAAGAACACACATCATTAATTACCCAAATGGATGAGCCAACAGACGTAATCCCAGATACTGCCCGAACTCCAAGCTTTAATACACCAGATGAATGAGGCTGGGGTAACAGACATAATTCCGATAGATGAAACCCTGTTATCCCAGATCCCTGACGCACTCATATCGTTAAATAGCCTCTGTGGGATATGTGAGACGCTAGCGTTATACTCGCAGACATAATTCAAACAGTTTTAGAAACTTCGGAGTGTTTTCTATCCAAATATACTAATTATATGCTTATTATAGCTTTTGGCTCTGAGTAGCAGGTAGTTTACTCTGGGCACCTTATTATCCAAGCTACTCAATACTGCCCCCCCAGTCCCAAAGAAGTTATCAAGATGAATGAGAGCATAAGATCTTCTACACAGGACCCCACACAGACCCTGCCATTAACGCCCATGTCCGAAGAGTCTGAAACGCAATACAATGTTTTTGCGGAATTGGAAAATTGTCTCAAATCAGGAGGGAGATGGTTTCGATAGAAGTGTCCAGGTTGTTTACCGAAATAAATTCAGCAATACAGAGATTCAACAGTTTTTCAATTTCACATGACTGAATCAGAATTTTGACTATGCTGTGTTTTATGTGATGCTATTGGATACTCTGAACGAACTGTTAGACAGGGCAAGAGATTATGGCGAACCTCGTGATGTCTTACAGTAGGAAATTTGTGGAAAACACAGTATCTCTTATTTTACCCAATGACGAAGCAGATCTTGAACAATTTATAGCCCTGCTGGAACAACTTGTTCAGTCAAATGTATCCGTCATAGCCGATAGGACCCTCGAGCTTGTAGTGCAAATAATACGTCAACCCCTGGGTGGTGGGGGGCAGAGAATGAAACTAGATTGCCTAATGCAATCAGAAATCATAAGCAATAAAATGGCATATCTCATAAACGTTCACAATCCTGGTAATAAGCTATGCTTTGCAATAGGCCTAGAACATTTACTCAACCCTGGATGTACGGATCTAGTGGCGTTACACAAGGCTAGAGAGCTCCAAATGGCCGTGGGTCTAGGTATACAGGATGCGGTGGCATTCTCCGACAGTCAAATTTGAAAACTTTCTGAACATCAAGATTGTGGTTTTGTACCACAGTATAGCTAATGCAGCTCTCTTGAAATTCCAAAACAACCCACAACCTCATCCTCAGATTATTATGCTATTACCAACATCACAGTGCTTTTAGGCGCACCATATGTGTGCCCAGACTGTCATACAGGCTATACCCGAATGGGGGGGGGCACTCGTGCCGTTATAACTGTTCAGTATGTCTGGATGAAACGTGTCCGATGCAGCCCTTAAACTTGACTCCCTGTTCAGATTGTCACCGCACATGTCGTTCGGGCCTACTGTTACGAAAAACACAAAATTTAAACATGGCACGCCAAGGCCTGTAAATCTGTAAGCAGTTGTGACATTAACAAGAAATGTCCAAAATGCCATTGCAATTACAACCTTAAAATAGACAGCCCTAAACCTCATGTGTGTAGAATCATACATTGTCCAATCTGTAAAGGGACTTTGAAAAGCAGAGACGCTGAAGTGGTTCAAGAAGTGCCACACGAGTGTTATATTCAGCCCTTGGCTGAAGATGAACATTCAGAGAAATATGTTTTTTATGATTTTGAGACTAATCAGCAATCAGGGGTTCATTTGCCTATTTTTGTATCTACCCTGACTTTCAAGGGTGATAAGTGGTCGGCAGAGGGGCCCAATTGTGCACTCCTCTTTCTAAACCACTTTAGAAAACCCCAGTACAGAAACTTCACGTTTATAGTGCACAATTCTGGAACCTATGACTCCTACCTTCTTTTGAACCCCTTGATACAGCAAGGCGTTGCACCCAGTGTCATAGCTCAAAGTAGCAAGGTACTAAAATCTTGTGTTTTGTAGACCCCACCTTCAACCAGAGATACATTGACAGTTTAAGTTTCTTACCAATGAGATTGTCTCAAATGCCAGAGGCCTTGGGTTTGGAAAACTCTGTGAAAGGCTGGTTCTCCCACTTCTTCACATCTGAGGAGAATCTACATTATATTGGATCTTATCCCAGCCCCAAAATGTACGGGTGTGTTCAAATGTCTCCCAAAGAGCGAGAGAGATTCATGACGTGGTATGAGACAGTAAGACATAGCACCTTTGATTTCCATAAAGAGATGGAATCATACCGTGACAGTGATGTGGTTATACTTCGTGACGGATACGTCAGATGCTGAGAAAAGGTCATCAAAGTTGTCGGCATTGACCCCTGAATTTGTACAACTATTGCATCGGCATGCATGAAAACCTATCATACACACTTTCTACCTACAGCCTCTATAGCTATCCCCTCGCCTGAGAACTACCGACACCAGTTCAAGTCATACTCTAGTGTGTCCATTCAATGGTTGGAGTACTTGGCACAGGATAAAGACATTTTTATTCAACATGCTTTGAATAGGGGTGAGAATGCGTTTGGGCCTCATCATGTAGATGGATACACACAGATTGACTGTGTTGAGACCGTGATTGAGTAGAACGGTTGTTTCTTCCACGGTTGTAAATCTTGCTTTGTGCCCCAGGACATGTGTGTCCTAACCCAAAAGACTTTTGGGGAATTGGAATCTTTACAGGCTATTTACGAGTTAAAATTGAATGTGATGTGGGAGCACTCAAAAAGTCTGATCCTCATGTTCGAGCCTTCCTTTCCAGCTTTGACACACCAGAACCCTTGGAACCACGACAGGCCTTGTATGGAGGCCGTACCAATGCTTTGACATTGAGGTATGTAGCGCAACCCGATGAGACAATAGGATATGTAGATTTTACATCCGTTTATCCTAATGTAATGAGTTCCTCATGCTATCCTATAGGTCATCCTGAAATTATTCACCGCAGATCAAGAAAGAGCCCTGACAGGTGTATGGGTCATTGTGTGGCCAAAATCTTTGAAGTGTGAAACTTTTCCAGGAAATCAGACACTCTTTTTAAAGAGTACATCAAGACCTTCTTGAGATGCAAGCGAATGGCTTCAGGCTATCCTGCATCGTTCACAGATCAAGAGAGCAAAGACAAGTACATTCAAGACTATCACGACAGAGAAGGCATATTTCTTGACCCTGACAGAATAGAGGTCAACAAAACGAAATTGTACTTAAACTCTCTTTGGGGGAAGCTTTCGCAGAGATACAATATGCTAACAACATCAATCATTAAAGACCCCGAATAATTTTTGGAATTTGTTTTTTCGGACCAATACGGAATTTCACATTTTTCATTCTTGAGTCAAGATATTGCCCTGTTGCAATGGAGACGTAACAAGAAGTGGGTTCTACCCCCGGGTAATGTAAATGTGTTTCTTGCAGCAGTGTTTCTATGGCCGACTTGAACTGTACGCCCTCATGGAACAGCTTCAGAGGCGGGTTCTTTACCACGACACAGACACTGGGGTCTATGTAAGCAAACGGGGTGATTGGAACCCCCCCACTTAGCAACTATCTGGGTGGTTTAACGAGTGAACTCGAAGATGGTGACCATGTCACAGAAGCTTTGCTAGGGTGGGTGATCTAGTGAATTTATTGCTATGTTGGCCTGGTATGTTTCCCAATCAGAGGCAGCTGTTTATCGTTGTCTCTTATTGGGGATCATATTTAGGCAGCCATTTCAAAAATGTGTTTTGTGGGATCTTGTTTTTGTGTAGTTGCCTGGGAGCACTGCATTTGCTGCATGTTTGGTTTGTTTATCGTTTTGTGAGTTTCATTGAATAAACATGTGGAACTCTAAGTACGCTGCACCTTGGTCTGAGTATGATTACCACGACGAACGTGACAGAAGATCCCGCCACTCACGGACCAAGGGGCGTGCACAGGAGGACAGGGAATCCTGGGCCTGGGAGGATATTCAGGAGGTAAGGAAATCCTGGACATGGGAAGAGATAATGGCAGTAGACAAAAGCTTTCCATGGAAGCAGACGCAAGCGGTGAGGGAAGGACAGCGATGATGCCGGGGTTTGCTGCCACGACGCAAGCCCAAAAGACAGCCACGTTTTTTTTTTGGGGGGAGGGGACCGAGCAGTGAGCCAGAGCCAGTCTGGGAGAAGAGGGAGAAACTGGAGGACAGCGAACGGAGTGAGTCAGAGACCTTTGAGGTGTTGATGGATAAATTGGAGGAGAGTGAAGCGAGAGAGCTGTTGGTGTGGCGTAGTATGCACAGCATTCGCCCTGAGGAGTGTGTTAGCTGTCCGATGCCACCTGTGACAGCTCCCCATACTTGTCCTGAGGAGCATGTCATTTGTCCAGTACCATCTGTGCCGGCACCAGGCACCAGGTCTCCAGTATGCCTTTACAGCCCGGTGCGTCCAGTGCTAGCTCCCCTCACTCACCGTGCGTAGTGTGTCATTGTTCCGGTACAATTTGTGCCGGTTCTACGCACCCGGTCTCCTGTGCGCCTCCACAGCCCAGTACGTCCTGTGCTAGCTCCCCGCACTCACCGTGCGGAGTGTGTCATCGTTCCGGCACCATCTGTGCTAGCTCGCACCAGGTCTCCAGTGAACCTCCACAGGCCAGTACGTCCTGTGCCTCATCCTCACACTCTCCCTGAAGTGCGTGTCCCCAGTCCGGTATGTCCTGTGCCTGCTCCTCGCACTCTCCCTCAAGTGTGCCTTCCCAGTCAGGTATGTCCTGTGCCTGCTCCCCACACTCGCCCTGAGGTGCGTGTCCCCAGCCCGGTGCCACCTGTACCGGCCCCTCACACCAGGTCTCCAGTGCGCCTCCAAAGCCCAGTACGTCCTGTGCCTCCTCCTCGCACTCTCCCTGAAGTACGTGTCCCCAGTCCGGTATGTCCTGTGCCTGCTCCTCGCACTCTCCCTCAAGTGCACCTTCCCAGTCAGGTACGTCCTATGCCTGCTCCTCGCACTCTCCCTGAGGTGCGTGTCACCAGTCCGGTACCACCAGTGCTGGCCCCACGCACAAGGCTTCCTGCGACAATTCCCAGTCCAGAGCTTCCGGCGACGGTTCCCAGTCCAGAGCTTCCGGCGACAGTTCCCAGTCCAGAGCTTCCGGCGACAGTTCCCAGTCCAGAGCTTCCGGTGACAGTTCCCAGTCCAGAGCTCCGGAACCTCCTGAGACGGTCCAGAGCTCCGGAACCTCCTGAGACGGTCCACGGTCCGGAACCTCCTGAGACGGTCCACGGTCCGGAACCTCCTGAGACGGTCCACGGTCCGGAACCTCCTGAGACGGTCCACGGTCCGGAACCTCCTGAGACGGTCCACGGTCCGGAACCTCCTGAGACGATCCACAGTCCGGAACCTCCAGCTCCAGGGCAGGAGCCTTCCTCTGCGCCGATGTCCAGTCCAGGCACGGCGTCCAGTCCCTCTCCAAGGCCAGAGTCTTCCTCTGTGCTGGTGACCAGTCCAGGCACGGTGTTCCGTCCCACTCCATGGGAGGAGCCGGACTGGGCACCGGCGCCGAAGAAGGCTCCGGCCATGGAGCTGAGTTGACCTTCATGCCTGGACTGGGCACCGGTGCCCACTGCCTCCAACTCAGTCCCAGATGCTAATATATGCATACTATTATTTGTATTGGATAGAAACCACTCTGAAGTTTCTAAAACTGTTTGAATGATGTCTGTGAGTATAACAGAACTCATATGGGGCGGCAGGGTAGCCTAGTGGTTAGAGCATTGGACTAGTAACCGAAAGGTTGCAAGTTCAAATCCCCGAGCTGACAAGGTACAAAATCTGTCTGAAGTGGGAAATCTGAGGTTTGTAGTTTTTTAACTCACCCCTTATCAAATTCACAGTGGGATATGGGTTATTTTGCACTTCCGAAGGCTTCCACTAGATGTCAACCATTTTTAGAACGTTGTTTCAGGCTTCTCCTGTGAAGGGGGGCCGGATGGGAGCTGTTTGACTAAGGGGTCTGCCAGCAGCCTCGTTCTCAGTCACGCGCATTTCAGATGAGAGATATCTCTCGTTCCATTGCATTTCTACAGACAATGGAATTCTCCAGTTGGAACATTATTGAACGTATATGATAAAAACATCCTAAAGATTGATTCAATACTTAGTTTGACAAGTTTCTTCGACCTGTAATGTAACTTTTTGAACTTCAGGTCCGACTGGAACTGAACACGCTTTTGCATTTGTTTACCAAACGCCCTAACAAAAGAAGCTATTTGGACATAAATGGACATAAATTATGGACATTATCGAACAAAACAAACATTTATTGTGGAACTGCTATTCCTGGGAGGGGATTCTGATTAAAATCATCAAAGGTAAGTGAATATTTATAATGCTATTTATGACTAATGTTGACTGCGAAAGACGGCGGATATTTATTTTGGCTGGTTTGGGCTCTGAGCGCCGTTCTCAGACTATACTTTTACCGTAAACTTTTTTTGATATCTGACACACTTAAGGAGAAGTGTATCTAAAGTTCCATCCATAACACTTGAATTTTCATCAACATTTATAATGAGTATTTCTGTAAATTGATGTGGCTCTCTGCAAAATCACCGGATGTTTTTGGAACTACTGAACATAACGCGCCAATGTATACTGAGATTTTTTCAAATTAATATGAACTTATCAAACAAAACACACATGTATTGTGTAACATGAAGTCCTATGAGTGTCATCTGATGAAGATCATCAAAGGTTAGTGATTAATTTAATCTCTTTGTGCTTTTTGTGACTCCTCTCTTTGGCTGGAAAAATGGCTGGGTTTGTCTTTGAGTTGGTGGTGATCTAACATATTCGTTTGTGGAGCTTTCACTGTAAAGCATTTTTTAAATCCGACACTGTGGCTGTATTAATGAGAATTGTATCTTTAAAATGGTGCCTAATACTTGTATGTTTGAGAAATTTGATTTATGAGATTTCTGTTAATTTGTATTTGGCGCCCTGCAATTTCATTGGCTGTCCGCTAGCGGAACCCCAGTCCTAGACAGGATAAACAACAAATATGATACAAATATGTTAAAATTAAAAGGTGTTTCAAACAAATAAAGTAAAATCTTAGACAAAGTTGTTTTATAGTTCTTCAGAATCATCCACAAGACAGGATGCCAGTTGTGTTCATTGTAGACTCTCGCCCGTATGTCGTACATGATTCATGATTTGCTCCATTTTTAGCACACGCTCTACATTAGCCCAGGTATTGTGTGTTGTGTAGAACGACACATTGTTCACTTTATTTTCAATCATTTGATGCATAACATTTGTAAGTCCTCTCAAATGAAAAACATGTATTTATTCTCTCTTACATCGTATGCATATAGTTACCCATTGCTTTACATCTAAATAACAAATATGTATTGTCACTCGGTCTCTTGGGGTTGATTGAGCCAGAATGTCATCACATCAGCCACCACAGCGTCCCTGTAATTGTTGTCATCCACCAGGGTGTGTCGGATTTATTTGAGTTTCTCGTGGATGTAGATCACCTCCTTCAGTTCATGTAGGAAAGCCTCGGTTACCACATAAACTCTGGGAATAAATGGCACAAGACCCATAGACTCCAGGGCTCTGACCAGCGACGGTATAAACCTGCAGGAACACAGTCTTTTCACCAGCTCCTCAAAATGGTTGAAGTAGTAGTATCTTGGGCTAGGGTCCTTTTTTCTCAATTTCCGCTTGACTGACATGCCCAAAGTAAACTGCCTGTTCCTCAGGCCCTGCAGCCAGGATATGCATATAATTGGTACCATTGGAAAGAGAACATTTTGACGTTTGTAGAATTTGTTAAAATAATGTAGGAGACTATAACACAATATATATGGTAGGAGAAAATACAAAAAACAACCATCCTGAATGTTTTAGTTGTAGAGAGCCTATGCTCTTACAATGGAAAGTATAGGGGCATGCTGAATTCTAGCTCACAGGATGCAATTCCTATGGCTTCCACAGGGTGTCAGCAGTCTATGTTCATGGTCTCAGGCTTGTAACTTCCAAAATAAATAAGAAATATGATAGTTTTATTAGAAGGACACAGTCTTGGAAATTCGTGTTTGGGCGCACAATGAAGACCAGACGCACCTGCTAAAATCAGTTCCTATTGAACCTCTTTCCATAACAAATATTATAGTTTGATTACATTTTAGGGTATCTGAGGAGTCAATAGACACATATTTTGACTTGTTTTAACTTCTTGCGTCGAGCCATCCCGGATCCGGTATCGTGACTACAGCCTCAAGCTCATTACCATAACGCAACGTTAACTATTCATGAAAATCGCAAATGAAATGAAATGAATCTATTTGCTCTCAAGCTTAGCCTTTTGTTAACAACACTGTCATCTCAGATTTTCAAAAATATGCTTCTCTACCATAGCAAACTAGCATTTAGCATTAGCATTTAGCGTTAGCATTAGCAGGCCATGGATGTTTTCAATGAGGAGACTCTCAGTTAGATAGCAAATGTAGAGTTTTTCCTGAAAGATTTTTTGTGCAGGAGAAATCGGTCCGTTTGGTGCATCACATTTGGCTACCAAAAACGAAAATTCAGTTATCCAAACGCCGAACTTTTTTCCAAATTAACTCCATAATATCGACTGAAACATGGTAAACGTTGTTTAGAATCAATCCCCAAGGTGTTTTTCACGTATCTCTTCGATGATATATCGGTCCTGGAAGTCTCCTCTCTCCTCTCAATCACATGGAAGAATGGTTGCAGCTGGAGATTGCGCACCAATTTCGACGCAGGACACTGGGCGGACACCTGGTAAATGTAGTCTCTTATGGCCAATCTTCCAATGATATGCCTACAAATACGCCACAATGCTGCAGACATCTTGGATGAACGGCAGAGCGCATAAGCTCGTTCCCAGCATATTCACAGCCATATAAGGAGATGTTAGTAAACACAGCGTCAAAAATCCTGTTCATTTCCTGTTAGAAGTTGCATCTTGGTTTCGCCTGTAGCATTAGTTCTGGGCCACTCACAGATAATATCTTTGCAGTTTTGGAGACGTCAGAGTTTTGTCTTTCCAAGGCTGTCAATTCCATGCATAGTCGAGCATCTTTTCGTGACAAAATATTGCGCTTAAAACGGGCACGTCTTTTTATCCAATAATGACAGCGCACCCATAGATTGAAGAGGTTTAGGGGTAGGATTTCAGATTCCTTTCTCTGCATGTTGAATGAGTGGATTACTCAAATCAATGGAGCCAACTAAATTGACTTTTTGGGATATAAAGAAGGATTTTATCTAACAAAACGACACTACATGTTATAGCTGGGACCCTTTGGATGACAAATCAGATGAAGATTGTGAATATTTCATTATTATTTGTGTATTGATGAAACCTGTGCCAGTGGAAAATTATTTTGATGTGGGGCGCCGTCAATCGCATAGCATGCACCAAACGACACTACATGTTATAGCTGGGAAACTTTGGATGAAAAATCAGAGGAAGATTTTCAAAAAGTAAGTGAATGTTTAATCGCTATTTGTGAATTTATGAAACCTGTGCCGGTGGAAAAATATTTTGATGTGGGGTACCATCCTCAAACAATCGCATGACATGGTTTCGCTGTAATGGCTACTGTAAATCGGATAATGCAGTTAGATTAACAAGACTTTAAGCTTTCAATCAGTATAAGACACTTGTATGTACCTAAATCTTTAATATCCATCATTTTTATGATCATTTATTTGAATTGCGCTGGAAGTTGTCCCGCTACCTTAATTAACAAAATATTCCATTGATGTTAAAACAATATACATTTTAGCTTCTCTTGGAGGAACATTTTAGCTTCTCTTGGAGGAACATTTCAAGAACATTTAGAAAATGTTACATTTAAGTTTGACCTAATATTACCACATGCTCCGCATGCAATTTTGTAGCGCCTTAAAGCAGATTAGAATACATCCCTATTATTGTTTCTCTCTCTCTCCAGATTCAATGGTAATTCACATTTGAGGGCTGTATTTTAGGTGATATACTAGTGATAGAAGTACACAGCATATGAAGAGGATGGGAACATTTTAAGTGTGTCCTGATTGACCATATTTGACTGGAAAAAAAGGTTACTACTATCCCACGATGTTGCAGAGGTTTAAGGATCTTGCTGCAGATCTAGAGATTGCAGGTTCAATCCCACATATACTTCTACCATGTTACTTTTTTTTGGGGGTGAAATTGAAGCTCAGGTATACTCTACTAAAGGAGGATGTGTTCATTTTGTCCAGATTTATAAATAGAATTTAGACTAACTGTAAAAAACATACATGTAAAAATGTACTGTTCAACTTTAAACAATGCACCCAATATAATTCCTACTTTGAGATGCTTGATATGGTACCCCTTGGCTTTATTTGTCATGATCTGAAGGCTTGTATAACTTGTAAATATGGGCCCAGAAGTACGCAGCATATCATTTGTTGTATTTTTTATTTCACTTTCAACATTAAGACCAGGGTCTCATTTGCAAGGGAGCCCTGTGAACATGAACATACAATAAATAATTTCAATACAATACATACAAGATTCATCAAAACAAACAAAACTCACATATCACCTCCCTTAAACTTGATCTAACCTGACCAATGGAGACCAGCGAGTCTAATTTCAAGGTGGCCTGGAGGATATTCCATGAGCTGGGGGCATAAAAACGAAACACATTTTTCCCCAGGTCAGGGGAGACCTGTGGGACTGCCAGAGCCAGCCAGTCCAGAGAGCAGTTCTGAAAACGGCTGGATCTCCAGTTAGTGCATGAGCTGTTGTGGGGGGATATGAAGAACTGCTTTATATTCAAAAAGTAGTCCTTCTGGCAGTCAGACTCTACAGCCAACAGAACTATGCTGAACAAAAATATAAACGAAGCATGCAACAATTTCAGAGATGTTATGGAGTTTTGTGCAGTGTGTGTGTGTGTGTGTACAGTATGTATATATATATATATATATATATATATATATATAAAATGCAGTGATGCGTACGCAAATTTTCCCTGGTGATAAAACCAGTGCTGGCTGAGTCTAAACGTTTTAAAACAGAGGCTGCCACATGCATGTAGACTATCACCATAAGTACTGGGAGAAGCGTTGCTTGAACAATCTTCCTTCTACTTTCCGAAGTGAGGCAGGATTTATTTCTATAAAAGAATCCATTCTTAATTGTCAACTTTTTTGTCAGTTCTTCAATGTTTGTTTTAAAAGAGAGCTTATCGTCAATTCAATTAACCAAATCCTTATAATGGGGAACTTGCTAAATTTGGGCTCCCTTCAATGGGCAAATACTCAATTGCTCAGGGTCAATATTGCGAGACCTAGAGAACAACATAAGTGTGTTTTATTAGCGTTTAGCATTTGTTAAAGATCAGTAAAAAAAATGGAGTCAAAACCATGTTGAAGGTCAGGAATTCCCTGCTGAACTGAGGTGGCACCGGAGTCATCCGCTAGGAGCTGAATGTTACAGGTTTTAACAGATATAACAATATTATTTATATAAATAGTGAAGAGAACATGGCCCAAAAATCAACCCCTGTGTCACTCTTTTGTAATATTGAGGAAACTAGATTTGTAACCACAGATTGTGACCTGTCCAGATCTAGGCCTTTGAACAGAAATGGTCAACCTTTGACAGGTCAATGAATAAGGCAGCACAACAATTGTTATGGTTTAAACAGTAGAGCACATCATCTAAGACAAGTGTACCCGCTGAAACAGTGCTATGTCCAGGTCTAAAACCAGATTGGTGCTCATTAAATAGAATGAGAAGTTAAAGTTCTAAGCTGAGAATTGGCTAGGGTTTCTACTACTTTGGTAAGGCAAGATAGTTTGGAAATTGGACCATAGTTATCCTAGTCAGAAGGATCCCCGCCTTTTTGCCATTTTCAAGATCTTCGGGATAACCCCAGTAACAATTGTCAAGTACAAAATATAGGTTAATGATTCTACAATAAGTGGGACAGAAAGCTGCAGAAAAAAAGGGATCATGCAAGTCAGCCCCAGTGGATTTTTTTTGTAAGGCCCTTAGTACATCATAGACATCAGATAGTTGACATTAAAATAAAGAATGTGTATCTGGGAATGTAGTGTTCTCTGCAACCTGGCTCGAGGTGAGTAAAGGACTCAAGTATTTTATCAAATAGGTGTCCCACAGAAGCAAAGTGGTTATTAAAGGTACCACAAATGTCCATCTTATCTATTAAGGGACCACAGGCTGTCATAACCTGCTGTGGTAATGAGGGGATGGAGTTTTGTTTCAGAGATTTGATTACCTTCCAGAAGGCAGCTGAATTCCCACCATTCTCAAATACACAGTTCAAGAAGTATGTCGTTTCAGAATTTCTAGTCCTCAAATGAGAATTTCCATTAAATCTGGAGAGAAACTTTTTTTTTCCCAATCTGCTTTAATTTGCATGCTGAGAATGTTGTAATATAAGGTAAAACTTAAATAAAACATTTTCTAAATGTTCTGAGGACATCCAAGTCAAAGTAAAATGTATATTGCGTGAACATCAATGGAATATTATGTTAAATCTAAAACAAATATGCTATGCTATGAAACAGACTAATTTAATTATCACAACGTGAAGGGAATGTCCCGTGCAACCTTTTCTTTAAACATTGTACGAATGTCATCACAACTGCACAGTTTGTCTTTTGGGAATATATCTATTGTATACACAATATATCTCCCCACAATGTTACCACAACCTAATGAAACATCCTGGGGAACTTATAAAGAACAGACTAAATGTGTTCTGAGAACGTTCTTGTAACGTCAGGTGAATATTTTTGGGACCCTAAAAGAAACATTGTAGAATCATCCTCACTAGAGGACCGTTTTGGCAACATCATTTGTCATGTCCCCACAATGTTCCTACCAGACTGTTCTCTCAACCTGATAAAACATTTTGGGAAGCTTTAAAGAACATTATTACAATTGTTCTAGGAACGTTCTTGCAACATCAGGCAAATGTTTTAAACATTATATAATCATCACCACGACTGAACAGTTTTTCTGTCTTGAGAACATTGGACAAATGTTCTGGGAAACATTACTGCTGCATTGTGCTGATACATTACCTGGAAACCTAATGAGAACTTTTGGGGAATGTCTTGTGGTGGTGGATACAGATGTTGTGCACAATATTGAAGTGAATGTTAGAACATACCAATGATATTTGTTATATCTGGAATATTTATCCTGCTGGTCATCTATGAACATCTTGGCCATGTTCTGTTATAATCTCCACCCGGCACAGCAAGAAGAGAACTAGCCACCACTCAGAGCCTGGTTCCTCTCTAGGTTTCTTCCTAGGTTCCTGCCTTTCTAGGCATTTTTTGTAGCCACCGTGCCTCTACATCTGCATTGCTTGCTGTTTGGGGTTTTAGGCTGGGTTTCTGTATAGCACTGTGTGAGTGACATCGGCTGATGTAAAAAGGTGCTTTATAAATATATTTCATTGATATTTCATTTATCCTCATTCATCCTTACCCTTCTGTAATAAAACAAATATAAAAAGTGGATTTTGTTGTTTGTTTTTGGAACGTTATCATCCTAATGTTAGAATTCTAACTAGAACTTAATGGGAATCTTAGCGAATGTTCCTGATTTGCTGGGTATTCACTACCACCAACACCCAGAGCCAACAGACATTGACTTTGGTCTCGTAGAGTGGAAGTAAATGTTTTGTTTGCAATCAATCAAATAGATGTTTCCTATTGGACATTTTGACAGGAGAAAGGGAGAAAGAGGGAATGAGAATAATGTGAAGTAAAGTTGCTGGGCTTTTATATACAGTGGCATTGTTTTTTGATGAGGCAGTAATCCTTGTTGGCACAGACCTGCGTGAGAATGACGGTTGAAAGGGTTGTGAAATAACATAAGGATGTGTTAATTCACTCTCTCCTACTCATTTAGACTGAGGTTCTCAGTCAGTCACCAGCTCCGTCTGACAGGATAACTACCGTTGTTGCAAAGCAGGTTGTTATTATGATAGCAGGTCGACCTAATTTGCTTAGATTGTAGTTGGATTGGACTGAATAGCTGAAAGGGTCCTAACAGAAATATCTGTGGCCAGCCACAGAGGTTTGTTTACAAAACATTTCTTTTAAGAACTGTCGTTGGCAAAACCTGAAAATGGACACTGCAAAGATGAAGTTGTTTACACATAATACTATGTTGGTAATAAGTCCCTCATTCTCAAATGAAAACATTTCAAGAGATACAGCCAAATAGCCTCCCAACAGGACTGTAATTCTTTGGAATTGTGAAGTTGGAACAACATAACAATCATCTTCACAATTTAGGGAATGACTGGGCTCTATAAAATAAAAAATTAAACGTTCTCCTGACTCCCCGTATCTTGTAATCTATTAGGATGCCTTCTTAATTACTAATCGCTCATTTAAAAAAATTACATTTTCAAAGAAGAAAAACCTTCCCTAAACTTTAGTCAATGTTATCTCCACATAATGAGACTACTGCTTGTGTGTCTACCATTCGTCATGGTTGCTCCTCTTGGGCATGGGTACAAGACAAAGCAAATGGGGACAAAGTTCTCAGTTCACACCATCCTGCAGAAGCAGGGACATTAAATGTGTATTGATTCTGGTAGTGCTATGTTTAAGTAAGAGCTAGTAGGCTACCCCCATCTCCTACTAACATGCCCAAAAGTTTCCTTTTCTTTTCTCTCTGATGGAATGTGGACCAAATCTAGTGACTGTATTACCAGGGGAAAACACTGCCTTGGGACTCGACTCTCGTCAGTTTGAAACTCTGAAATTTCCATTTCAGTAGAAATGGGGAGATTCTCAGCTAAGGCAATGTCTTTTTAAAAATCTTTGTTGAAGTAATCATTGGTGATGTATGGGCAATGTGTAAGAAAGGCATGCAGAGGTTGGTGAATACACATGGGGTTTGCCACAATGCTGCTATAACTAAAAATTAATCAGACAGCCTTCCTTTGAATTCACAGATGCATTTTGACTCAAGACATTAAATATTGATGGAATGAAATAGTGAAGTGCAATGCCATTGGTTAAGTTCAATATGAAGACTTCAGAACTGCAGTACATATCCACAGCAATTACATTTTTTTTTCAAATCACAGTACAAATCCTATCCAGTCTTTTAAGGTTAATGTAACATTTAAACAGGGCTGTCAATGTAGTTGACACAATCAGTAAATGACCATCAAAAATAATCATCTTCACAACTCGGGAGAACAAAGTTGCCTGGCATTCTTTTGACTCCACTTTGCTCCCGTATAGTAAGTCAGTCCGGGACTAACATGGCCTTTTGTCTAAACTATTACTAAACTCATGCATTTCGATGAAGCTCTCACTGCTGATGAGGGAACTGAAGTGTGTCTCTATTTCTCTCTCAGTCCTACAGCATTTATGTCCATGCAGATGTTTGCCTGTCGAGGATCCTGACAAATGGAAAGGCATTCTAAATAAATGACACAACTTAGTCAGAACGGGCTTAAAGTGCTCTGGAGAAACTGGGAACTCAAATAATAGCAGGAATAGAGTAGAACAGAGGAGGAGAAATTCACTGGAAGAGATGGTTTGTTAGAAAGCTCAGTCTTTTCTTTCTGTTTTTCACTATTTGTACTTTGCAATACTGACTATATAGGAATACTTTTTAGGACATAGTTATGAACTTTTATAAAATGATTGACTACAGAGGTAATTATTCTTGTGAACCTTGGCACATTTAGCTATGCAATCACTTTGGTGGTAAAATAAATGAATAAATCAGTTGACCAGACAGAAACAATGTGTTATGCTTGTTTCAAGTTTTCTTCATGTCAAAGAGCATATCTCTGTTGTATCACTTTTGCTGTTGTTTGATGTGCACATCATTAGCATATCCACACATTTGACAAACTTTTTTTCAAAAGGCATATGATATTGTTATGATACAGTTCTATGGTTATTGGACAGTTTCATTAATTCCTTTACTCAGCAATGCAATCTTTTCATGGGTTTTGTATGAAAGTACTTTATGATTAATTTAACAATAATGGCTTACAAGAGTTCCACATTTTAAATGTCTCTTTCAAACAAAGGCTTCACCATTGTCGTGAAGTGGTATTAGTTAATGTGACGACGGTTGTTCATCGAATGATTAAAAGTTTCTAATTGCGTGATTATCTGAATCAAGCAATTATTAACTCATTAACCTGGGGCACCATGGGAAAACTAGTTTTTATTTCCCAAATTAACTCAAAGAATATCAGAATAATAACAGCCGCTAATTAATCAGTTACCTCTACCAATCTCGTTCTGAACGTCGTATAGCCCGTGAATCTGCACGGACCCGGGTCTCACCAATGAGTTCGTACCACACCAATCTTAGTTTAATATTTATTTACTAAAAAGCTAAAATTATGATAAAAAATACACATAGACTTAACACATTATAGGCTATTGATTAGAACTTAGTATAACGGGCCAAAACATTATGGCGCATGTTACCCAAAATGGGGATTTCAAAGAGAGAGAGGAAAAAGAAAGTACACGAGAGATATATACATTTGGGTGAATTTGTCAGCTATGCTTATTCTAACCCTAGCCTTGCCCCAAACTGCCGCTTTTATGGGTCAGAATATAATGATGTAATTACGTGAGGAAGATCTCCAAGGATTCTCTGCGCAGACCCTTCAGGGGACCATTCAGGCTGCTCGATGACGCACTACTCCGGCTCCCCTCTCTGATCGTCCTCCCGATGTCAGTGTCCTTTTGGCTTAGGAGTCTGTTCCCTTACCCTTGCTCTGGAAGGGGTCTTCTGAGGACAAACAACTCTGTAGCTCAGAGCTCACAGCGTTGGAATGAAACAGTGTAGATACCACGATTCGATGGGAGATGGAGGCTGGGTGGTTCGACTTGAATTCACCCGCTTAGACACAGCTACCCATCCGTAGCTTGGGTAGAAAAATATTTATTTGTCTTCAAACCTGCGTTGCGTTTTGGGTTCTTTGACTTTTTAGACATTGGCTGCAGCTTGGGTCACGTAGTCTTATCTGTAAATTCTATACTCACAGGTTTTATACCCCTGGGTCAGAAGTGGGCGTAAGGACAATTCTCTGGGCGTACCAAGTTAATGAGGCAAGGTCTAGACTTTACTCAAATCCAATTTTAGACAACTAACTTAACATTTCATCTTCACCAAAACGTTCCCTTTGATTTGGACATTTTCCACACAACGTACAATATATAAACATCAAACATATACTAGGAAAACTCTTCACGTTACAATGTTTTCGTAATAACGTAATAACAAAACAAAAGTGACATACATTTTCATATTCCATCTATCGACATGACCACCATTGTGGCTGACGGAAACCATTGTTCCAAAGTCCCTTTATTTCATGTTTAATGTTCTGAGGCTGGTTCTCCATAGTAACAGGACAAAGGAATTTGTCTGTGGCCCGAGGGGTCATTTGTCTGTGGCCTGAGGGATTTACCAGGGGCGTGAGGGGTCATAAAACCCCCACATCTTCAGACCCCTAGATCTCTCCTTCTCTGTTGGGGTTGAGAGATAATCTGTAGGGTTGTGGTCTCCTGTAACCTGACCTGATCAGGACAGTCATGACACCATCAAGTATTGTGCTATGGCAAAAAAAATAGAGGTTTATGGTGAAGTAAATACGTTTGATAGTAAGGCTTTATTGGTTATGCAATATGGCTGTCACAGTAAGCCTGTCACTGAGCAGGTGTTTGTGTGAAACATAGCATCAGGCAGAATGTCAGTCACTTTACCATTGAAAACAAAAGCCTCGAGAGAATTGTTTACAGCAGAAGAAAAGATGACAAAACAGCCTCAGGTGCCATTCCAGCCATGGAGGAAGGATGAAGTTGAACAGGCTCCATTTGTCTTAGGTAAGCACCGCGCTGCCTCTTCATCACAAAGTATACTGCTGATTAAACATGACATTCTGAGGTGGTTGGACGGGACTATGAAAACGATGGCAACATTATGAGCATGGGAGAAATCCCATCACCCATCCCTACAGACTTTAAAGACGCACTTCAGCTATTTTCTTTTTAACATTTCCTGTTGAATTCTTTTTTTGCCCAAGTATAAATACAGTAATGTACACACACTTAAAGGTAAAAATAGTGTTTTTTAGGCACAACTGAAAACTTCAAGGAGAAGGCCATTCAGGGAGCTGTCATCAGCCTTCCCCCTTGCTTGCAGGAGCAATAGAGAACGAAAGAGGAAAGCCCCGCCCACTCTGTCCTATGTCAGGGCATACCTGGACCACCATATTGAGATGTGCCTTTTGTTAAGTATTAGATGGTTGAATAAATGTATTTTCTCTTGAGAATATATGCAAATTGTATAGGCAGGTAAAAAAAGGCCAGAAATGAAATCATAAAAAGGAGTCTGAAACCTGAGTTCTATAGTCACACAGTGGTGAACTCTTGTCCGTGCACAGAATACATCTCTTCAAGGGCGCCAGTCTCTCTCAAAACCCCCTATCGTCAGATTAAAATGGGAACCGCTCACAAATATACACAACAAAGTCATCTTCGGGTCTCTCGGCTCCAAAGAAAACATTCAAAACAGTTCGAAGTATACTGTACCCCACCTCAAGGAGAGGAGTCAATAGGTACACATAGTGTCTCCACTAAGAAAGATTTCATTGCTATGTCATTATTGTGTTGTGCATTGCAGTACACAGACCTGAGTCATTTCCTGACTTCTGTATCCTAGCAGCCACTCAGGTAGCACTCGTGACTTTTAGAGAGGGGGGCAATTCAATTCAATATGTGGTGCAAAGAGAAACAAGTTTAATCAACTCTCACCCACTCCATCTTTGGAAAACAGAATAATGCAATAGCTTCTATGCGTTCTCACCACAAGGCAGTCCTTATTCACTGTTTACACGTTTAGGTATAAAAAAAGATATAACAAAAATATTTGAAACATTACATTTGGCCTTACTGCTATTTGCCCATAGACATGCATTAAATAACAAATTCATACATGGAAAAACAGATAGTAAAACAAATTAATGAGGAGGTTTATTTAAAATTGTCTGTCCTATATCTGAAGGAAATTATATTTAACCCCTTTTTTTGGCACTAACCTATTTCCATATACACTGAGAGTACAAAACATTAGGAACATCTTCCTAATTGAGTTGCAACCCCTTTTTCCCTCAGAACAACCTCAATTCGTTGAGACATGGACTCTAAAAGGTGTCGAAAGCGTTCCATAGGGATCCATGTTGACTCCAATGCTTCCCACAGTTGTGAAGTTGGCTGGATGTCCTTTGGGTGGTGGACCATTCTTGATACACACAGGAAACTGTTGAGGGTGAAAAACCCAGCAGTGTTGCAGTTCTTGGCACACTCAAACCGATGCGCCTGGCACCTACTACCATACCCCTTTCAAAGGCACTTAAATCTTTAGTCTTGACCATTCAACCTCTGAATGGCACACATACACAATCCATGTCTCAATTGTCTCACGCCTTAAAAATCCTTCTTTAACCTGTCTCCTCCCCTTCATCTACACTGACAAAATGACTTTACTTTCATTAATCTGATTACTGCTATTTATTTAATACACTATGGTTAATTGTTAACCGATTCCATTAATCATGTAACAATTAACTCCTTAACGATTTGGGGCACCACGGAAGAAGTTGTTTAAAGCATTAACATCTCCCGAATTAATCTCTATAAGGTATATATCTATTTAATCAATAAACAGTCATCTTATTAACTTGTTTAAAAAAAATTGAGATCCCTTGCTCTTGGAGGAAACCTATGGGTCCTATGCAATTCCAGTTCCCAGATTGCAATTCCTATGGCTTCCACTAGATGTCAACAGTCTTTGTTCAAGGTTTCAGGCTTGTTTCTTCCAAAACGAGGAAGAATTTTGAGTTTTGGTACTGGGAGTCACAGTTGGAAATCAGTCTGTGTGCGCGCGACGAAGAGGATGCGCACTTGCTATTTTTACTTTTCTATTGAACATACTTCTTTCTGTATGAAATATAATAGTTTAATTACAATTTAGGCTACCTGAGGATTAAATAGAAATGTACTTTGACTTGTTTTAACAAGGTTTAGCAGTAGCTTTTTCGATTCCTTTGTCTGGATGTTGAAATCAAATCGATGGTGCCAACTAAACAGACTTTTTGGGATATAAAGAAGGGTTTTATCTAACAAAACGACCATTCAGGTTGTAGCTGGGACCCTTTGGATTGCAAATCAGAGGAAGATTTTCAAAAAGTAATCCATATTTGTGATTTTATGAAGCCTGTGCTGGTTGAAAAATCTGATGTAGGGCACTGTCCTCAAACTATCGCATGGCATGCTTTCTCTGTAAAGTCTATTGTAAATCGGACAATGCAGTTAGATTAAAAATAATTTAAGCTTTTAACCGATATAAGACACTTGTATGTACCTAGATGTTTAATATCCATAATTTTTACGAATATTTATTTGAATTGCACGCCCGACCTGACGGGACACCTTTTACCTCTTATCATATCATCATTCTGAATGTTGTATACTCATTGCCTCTGCAAAAATACCAGCCATTCTCATGATTCAGGACTACACAAATTTGTTAAATAATTTATTTACTAGCTAACTAAATATTAACACAGAATAAACATACACCCTTTACATGAGACAAAGGTCCCTAGTGGACTGACAACATATTGTTTACCAAAAGAAGGACCGGTAAAGAGAGAGAGAGAGAAAGAGACACTACTTGGATACATTTGGAAACTACTCTCACAGTAATCATAATACTTTGCACACAAACCACCTCCTGTTTGGAGTAAGAAATCATGAATGTATTTACATGTGAATTCCTTCGTTCGTCATTTATTTCTGTCGGAACCAAGCCTCCTTGGAAAGGGGTTTGGTTGGGTCTCCTCACGTGTAAGGCTATGATTGTCCACGAGGTCACAATGTTGTCTGGTTGTCATGGGGTGTTTCCTCAGAACTTCTTCGAGAGGGGAGTTTTCTCCTTTCTCTACCTCATGTGGATAATCAGAGTTTGAACTTCACTTCACAGGTGCAGCTGCAGACTGGCGACGTCCTGGTCTGGTAGGTGAGTTAATTTTCTTCACCTTGTGTTGAGGTTCAAAGTTCCAACCATTTCAGACGTTGTCTATTAATTTCATTGCAAAGGCTATTTATGTACTCTGGCCAAGGGGGCCGGCTTCGTCTGTCTGTGACGCTCTCCGACCTCACTCAGGGCGTGCCTACTTCTAATGCACAGATTATAGGAGATAGATTATCTTATACTTATACTTATACTTATCTTATTATCTTATTCATTATATACACAATGTATAGGATGGAAACCTGACAGATAAAGGGGAGATACTTTCCAAGTTACAGTATTTTGTCCATACAGTTCTTAATGATGTCACAAAATGAAAACCATTACATTAGTTTTCTATTGTTCCCCACTGACCATTCCCCACATTGTTATGTTAGAAATATTACTGACATTCCTGAAATATTACTCTGCATCTCACAAAGACATGCCGGTTTGAACCAAAAATCTCAAATTTGGACCTCATCAGACCGTAAGGAGAAAATATTTACCCCTTTTTCACCCCAATTCTCATGGTATCCAAGGACATCCTGGGCCGGCCAAAACCTCCCCTAACCCAGACGATGCAGGGTTAATTGTGCGCCACCCCATGGGTCTCCTAGTCGTGGCCCGGCTGCTATAGAGCCTGAACCAGATTTCTCGTGGCACAGCCTTAGACCACTGCGCCACTCGCAACGCCCCCAAAGGACAGATTTTCACTGGTCTAATGTTAATTGCTCGTGTTTCTTGGCCCAAGCAAGTCTCTTCTTATTTTTGGTGTCCTTTAGTACTGGTTTCTTTGCAGCAATTCGACCATGAAGGCCTGATTCACTCAGTCTCCTCTGAACAGTTGATGTTGAGATGTGTCTGTTACTTGAGCTCTGTGAAGCATTTATTTGGGCTGCAATGTCTGAGGCTGGTAACTCTAATGAACTTATCCTCTGCAGCAGAGGTAACTCTGGGTCTTCCTTTATTGTGGTGGCTCTCATGAGAGCCAGTTTCATCATAGCGCTTGATGGTTTTTGCGACTGCACTTGAAGAAACTTTCAAAATTCTTGACATTTTCCGCATTGACTGACCTTCATGTCATAAAGTAATGATGGACTGTCATTTTTCTTTGCTTATTTGAGCTGTTCTTGTCATTATATGGACTTTGTCTTTTACCAAGTAGGGCTATCTTCTTAATTCCTTCTTAACTTTTAACAAGGAACACCATTTAATTGAAATGTATTCCATGTGACTACATCATGAAGTTAGTTGAGAGAATACCAAGAGTGTGCAAAGCTGTCATCAAAGCAAAGGGGGCTACTTTGATGAATCTAAAATCTAAAATATATTTAGATTTGTTGAACACATTTTTTGTAACTACATGATTCCATATGTGTTATTTCATAGTTTTGATGTCTTCACTATTATTCTACAATGTAGAAAATAGAAAAATAAAGAAAAACCCTTGAATGAGTAGGTGTGTTCAAACTTTTGACTGGCACTGTAGCTGTAGAGTCAAAGGGGCTTCAGAGTCAATTTTCAACTTTACCAAGGCTGTTATTTTGCTCGTAGCCTTAAGTGATCCCAGTCTAAATCCTCATTAAATGTTTATTTTTACATGTTATTTTATGCTTACACAAGTGTACATGCCGGAGAAAGAAAAGCAAGCATCCTTGTAGGCTGCAACCTGTTCAGAATAAGTGTGACTTCATCAGATAATTTCCATGTCAATGGCCGTGTGTCAGTTAGAATTGGTGCCGACCTCAAGCCATATGCCAACGGATCCTGTAGTGGTTTTACTACAAGACCATTGTAGTGGTGATAGGTATGAAGGAGTCTATTTTATAGCTATGTTATCCACAGAGGACAAAACCTCACAACGGAAGTACTCAATAAGTACTTAACCAGTCTTACGCAGTGAGATCAAGGTTCGTGACCTCTAATAACTTTCCTCCTGAATGGAGGGTTATATTTATTAGCGGCATTTTTGATAACAACTTGTTGCAATCTGAGTGACTAATACCTCCTCTGTCGCTGTTATCAATGGCAATTCAAACTGTTACGTCTCTAACCTTCTTACTGATTGTGGCTGGGCTGATTGTTGCTGGCATTGGTAGTGGGACCAACTATCCTACCAATATATTCCGAACTGTTATCCTACCGGAACATGTGATTAGAGCATTTTACTAGTTGTATAGTAGATGAGACTTTGAGACTTTTTTCGACCAGTGTGGTACACCTCAGTGATATCTCAGATGTATTCTAAGGTTATCCCCGTCTAGGGGCTTGTCCACTCCTATTTGTTCTCGTGGGGAGTTCACAACTTGATTTGTTTCCTGATCGGGCAGTCTCGTACGGTGTTGAAAGTAGTCTTGTAACCCCCCCACAGGCCTTGACGAGGCTCATCATGGGTCTAGGCTAGTATTCCTCCCCTTTGTGTCTCAGGACCCCCCCTCCCCCCCACCAGCAATTGGTGCTGGTGTCCGAGGTACAAACGGAAAGGTTAGACCCTTTGTACGAGTTGTCACCAGCAGTGTTGTTAGTAGATTGGCTGTAACCTTTCAACCAAATCTTCTGGTGTTTGTGCTTCAAAACACTCAGTGGCTGTTGTGGCCTGCCAGTCACCACAGCTTCCACATATGGCAACCATTCGAGTACCTGCTAACTGAGACAAGGATATTTCTCTGCGCTATTGCAGTGTTTCACCAGTGAGAGTCATTGTGTCAGTGGCGGGACTGATGCCGTTAGTGTCATATTGGTTTCAGTCCCTCTCAAAGTGGAAAATATATCATCGGAAGCAGAGCCCACGTTGATGCTTTTTTTCCTGAGACGGCCGCGGTGCTTGCGGAAGTGTCTGTAGGACAAGAGAAGTTCATCTTAGCTACAGTATCGCATGACTCCAAGGAAGAGGGAAGTTGCTCACTCACAGAGACTGCTAGCTTGAAATCATGAACAGAATAGTCAATCAGGTATGCTGATTGAATGTGACAAGATATCGTAATATCACCAAGGGGTGTCGAAATGTCTTTTTCCAAAGGGGTACTTTAGACAGATAATCCTTGTGGGTGACTGTGTTGCAGCCAGCGTTAGGAGAAGACATTGTTGTCAGTGGAGACGGCACGGTTACCTGTAACCACAATTGGTTGCGTTTCCAATCCATCAGTGGGACCAAATAATCCATCAAGTCTGTTTCGAGTAACAGATGTTCAGTTTCCAGGCTGGTAACATACACAGGGTGAACAAGCAATACGTCTTGGAAGTGTAGTTTCAATATGAGTCTCATTGTGGGAGACAAGGTAGTCTGAGTGAAACCTCAAAGCTGAGTGTCACATCATTCAGTTTGTAACCAACATTTAGTTGGGTTCAAAGCCCTTTTGAAATCATTGAACAATGTTTGAGAGATGAATGATATTGTAGAGCCCGAATCAATTAGCGCGTCACAGGTTAAGCAGTCCTCCAGGACTGTTTCCAGGTATGGCCTCTGAGTTGCGTTTTGTGTTCATATTCCCCACAAAGTAGAGTGAATGTTCGCAACGGCGTGATATGTCATTTTGTTCGTGGTTAAAACAGAACGACTCATCAGAGTTTGAGTGGAATTGTCTATTGCGATGTTATGCGTCGCAACATTTGTATCCGAGTCTATCGTGAAAGCCCGTGGGCTTTTTTCTTGATCGAGCGGCCCCTGGATAGGGTCTCGAGTGCGATGTGATTGTTTACGTACTTGCTAACGGAGTTCATTTTGGCGGACCTGTTTTCCGGCATATCTATGATCGGATCATCATTGAACCTTTTGTTACCCTTGTGCCTTGACCCTTTGTGTGGGTTGGGTGCAGGAACGTAGCGATCAGGTTGATTGTAGCAGTAGTCGTTTCGCTGGCGACTTACTTCATAGCTACTTTGACCGCGGTGGTCATTGGTATTGGGGTTTCGTGGTAGATACCTTTGTTGTGCGTCATCTCTCAACGCTCCTATCCCTGTTAACGCACCCTCCACCCTTGAGGCATCAGTGGGCTGTAGGGCCCTAGTAGGTATTGAAGTTGGGATACATGTTCGACAGAAACATTTGTTTGAATGGTAGTAGCTCTTTCATTCCTGTTACAGTGAGTAGGCCAATGTAAGCTGAACGAAGCCTATGATAGTATGCTTGTGGGTGTTCATTCCGAGCTTGTTTGACAGTATTTGTCAGTGAGCTGTCGTGTTTGCATGTCATAGAACCACTGAATTCTATTTTCAAAGACGTGGCAAGTTTCACATAGTCGTTTTGAACGCGTTGCTGTTGTAGACGGATGAACCTTGTCACGTGTCTATTCAACATTCGCTTCAACAGGTAAAGCCTGTCAGTACCTGTAGCGTTCATGTAGTCATGCAAGGGGTCCTCTATGCCTGCTAAGAATGTGTCCGTGTCGTTTAGCTTCCATTTTAGTTCCATGCCAAGTGCGCTGAGAGGTTTGGCTTGTGGGGAAATTGGGGCCGAAAGGCCAAGAGGAGAAGCCAAGCTTTGGCTTTGTTGGCGAGGAGAAGCCATATTACTCTGTGACAAATGGCCAAAAGGGGAAGACTGAGTGTATATATATATATATATATATATATATATATATATATATATATATATATATATATATATATATACACACACACACATTTTTTTTCAAAGTTTGGGTTTGAGTTGTTGGTAGCTGCAAAAACGATTTCTATTTATAGACCTTAATGAGTCATCAATACTGAATCTGTACTACTGTTGGATGTCAAGGAATTTGCAAAAGGAAATGTGATTGATTCATCAATGTTAATGATTAATCATACCTGTATAGGCCATCTGGGAATTAAACTTTAATTAACGTGATAGCGTTGCTGTATCTAGGTTAATGTGGAAAAGTAAAAAATGTCTCATTGGTTGAAACAAAATAATTTGGTCCTTATCCATAGATCAACCTGGTAAAAGGTTTGTTTGGCAATTTACCTTCCTTGTTAAATCAAATGAGACAATGATATCCAATCAGAAAAGATTTTCACAAAACAAATGACTGCAGATTCTTCACCCACGCGTGTTTTGTCTTGTCCCGTCCTGTCCCATGTAAATATTGTTTTTCCTTGCTTTTTTTTCGTATATATTTTGTATATATTTTATCCCTTTCCATCTACGAACTGAATATACTCTCCTGCAACCCGCCCAATGTGGTACGGATCTGCTATTTTTATACTTAAGAACCGGAAACCCCATCAAAAGCTAGCTAGCTACTAGCTAGTAGTCAGTTAGCCATTGCTAGGCCCATCTGCTAGGCCCATTGCTTGGCTAGCCGAAGAGGTCCATCAGCCACTCCTTGGGCTATAATCCCTATTTTGCCAATTGGCCTGGACCACCACCGACCCATCACGACTGGACTACCGACGTAATTTGCCCGAGGGGGTTTCTCAACTGGCTCCTCTGTCGTGACGTCCCCTGAATGCCCATCCGCTAGCCTGCTAGCCACGGCCCGCTAGCTATCTAGAGCACATCGTCCTGTCAGCTCAAGAGGCCCATCGGACAAATTCTTTGGCCACTATACCCATTTTGCGTCTGCCGACATAACAGCACGAGGGGGCTACAAGTCTTTCTTCCATCGTGACGTCCCTCTAAGGCCCATCTGCTAGCTTGCTAACCCCGGCCCGCTAGCTACCTGAAGCCACTCACTGGACTCCTATGATCACTCGGCTATGCATGCCTCTCCCTAACGTCAATATGCCTTGTCCATTGCTGTTTTGGTTAGTAATTATTGCCTTGTTTCACTGTAGAGCCTCTAGCCCTCCTCAATACGCCTTAGTTAACCTCTCTTTTTTATTTATTTTTTATTTCACCTTTATTTAACCAGGTAGGCTCTGCAATTTAACCATTTTGCGCTCTGCAATTTCACCAGATGTTGGCCAGGTGGGATGCTGCCCCACCTGCCCATAAGAAGTTAACACTTTAGTTCCACCTCTCACGCATGACATCACCTGGATTAAATGATATTTCTAGAGACAATATCTCTTTCATCGTCACTCTATGCACAGGTTTACCCCCACTGTATTCACATCCTACCATACCTTTGTCTGTACATTATGCCTTGAATCTATTCTACCCTGCCCAGAAATCTGCTCCTTATACTCTCTGTTCTGAACGTACTAGACGACCAGTTCTTTTAGACTTTAGCCGTACCCTTATCCTACTCCTCACCTGTTCCTCTGGTGATATGGAGGTTAATCCAGGCCCTGCAGCGCCTAGCTCCACTCCCATTCCCCAGGCACTCTCATTTGTTGACTTCTGTAACCGGAAAAGCCTTGGTTTCATGCATGTTAACATTAGAAGCCTCCTCCCTAAGTGTATTTATTCACTACCCTAGCGCACTCTGTCAACCCGGATTTCCTAGTCGTGTCTGAATCCTGGCTTAGGAAGACACACAAAAACCACTGAAATTCCCTAACTATAACATTTTCCGACAAGATAGAACTGCCAAAGGGGGCAGAGTTGCAATCTACTGCAGAGATAGACTGCAGAGTTCTGTCTTACTATCCAGGTCTGTGCCCAAACAATTTGAGCTTCTACTTTAAAACATCCACCTCTCCAGAAACAAGTATCTTACCATTGCCACTTGCAATGTGAATTGCCACCATTGCAACCATATGTGAATTGATTGCCGCCATCTATCTTCAGAGCTTGTGCTGTTAGATGACCTAAACTGCGACATGCTTAACACCCCGGCCATCCTACAATCTAAGCTTAATGCTCTCAATCTCACACAAATTATCAATGTACCCACCAGGTACAACCCCAAATCTGTTAACACGGGCACCGTCATAGATATCATCCTAACCAACCTGCCCTCCAAATACACCTCTGCTGTCTTTAACCAGGATCTCAGCAATTACTGCCTCATTGCCTGCGTCCGTAATGGGTCTGCGGTCAAGCGACCACCCCTCATCACTGTCAAACGCTCCCTAAAACACTTCAGCGAGCAGGCCTTTCTAATCTACCTGGCCCGGGTATCCTGGAAGGATATTGACCTCAATCCATCAGTAGAGATGCCTGGTTATTCTTTAAAAGTGCTTTCCTCACCATCTTAAATAAGCATGCCAAATTAAAAAATGTTTTAACCAGGAACCGATATAGCCCTTGCTTCACTCCAGATCTGACTGCCCTTGACGAGCACAAAAACATCCTGTGGCATACTGCATTAGCATCGAATTTCCCCCGTGATATGCAACTTTTCAGAGAAGTTAGGAACCAATATACACAGGCAGTTAGGAAAGCAAAGGCTAGCTTTTTCAAACAGAAATGTGCATCCTGTAGCACTAACTCCAAAACGTTCTGGGACACTGAGTCCATGGAGAATAAGAGCACCTCCTCCCAGCTGCCCACTGCACTGAGGCTAGGAAACACTGTCGCCACCGATAAATCCCCGATAATTGAGACTTTCAATAAGCATTTTTCTACGGCTGGCCATGCTTTCCACCTGGCTACCCTACCCCGGTCAACAGCCCTGCACCTCTCACTGCAACTTGCCCAAGCCTCCCCCATTTCTCCTTCACCCAAATCCAGATAGCAGATGTTTTGAAAGAGCTGCAAAATCTGGACCCCTACAAATAAGCAGGGCTAGACAATCTGGACACTCTCTTCCTAAAATTATCCACCGAAATTGTTGCAACCCCTATTACTAGCTTGTTCAACCTCTCTTTTGTATCGTCTGAGATCCCCAAAGATTGGAAAGCGGTCATCGGTCATCCCCCTCTTCAAAGGGGGAGACACTCCAAACCCAAACTGCTACAGACCTATATATATATCCTACCCTACCTTTCTAAGGTCTTCAAAAGCCAAGGTAACAAACAGATCACCGACCATTTCAAATCCCACTGTACCTTCTCCTCTATGCAATCTGGTTTCCGAGCTGGTCATGGGTGCACCTCAGCCACACTCAAGGTCCTAAACGATATCATAAACGGCATCGATAAGAGACAATACTGTGCAGCTGTATTCATCGACCTGGCCAAGGCTTTCGACTCTGTCAATCACCACATTCTTATCGGCAGACTCAACAGCCTTGGTTTCTCAAATGACTGCCTCGCCTGGTTCACCAACTACTTCTCAGACAGAGTTCAGTGTGTCAAATCGGAGGGCCTGTTGTCCGCACCTTTGGCAGTCTCTTTGGAGGTGCCACAGGGTTCAATCCTCGGGCCGATGATTCTCTGATCAACCTCTACGCAGACGGCACCATTCTGTATACTTCTGGCCCTTCTTTGGACACTGTGTTAACTAAACTCCAGATGAGCTTCTATGCCATACGACTCTCCTTCCATGGCCTCCAACTGCTCTTAAATGCAAGCAAAACTAAATGCATGCTCTTCAACCGATCACTGCCCACACCTACCCACCCGTCCAGCATCACTACTCTGGACGGTTCTGACTTAGAAAATGTGGACAACTACAAATACCTAGGTGTCTGGTTAGACTGTAAACTCTCCTTCCAGACTCACATTAAGCATCTCCAATCTAAAATTAAATCTAGAATTGGCTTCCTATTTCGCAACAAAGCGTCCTTCACTCATGCTGCCAAAGATACCCTAGGAAAACTGACTACCCTACCGATCCTTGACTTCAGGGATGTCAATTTAGGGGGGCACACGGGGAGATTGGCTGAGTCAGGTTTAGACCTGAGCCAACTCCTCGTGCTTAGCGTGGGGAGCGTGTGACTGGTCAGACACCGTGTTATGCAGTGATGTGCACGGTGTCTCCAGTTCACATTCATAGCCCGTCCTGTGCTAGTGCCCCACACTAGCACTGTGCTAGTGCCCCGGGCTCAAGTGAGCATCCAGCTAGGGAGCATAGTGCCAGCTCTACGCTCCAGGCCTCCAGTGTGCCTCCACAGTCCAGGACGTCCTGTGCCTGCTTCCCGCACTCGCCCTGAGATGCGTGTCTTCAGCCCGGCACCCCCAGTGCCGGAACCACGCATCAGGTCTCCAGTGCGCCTCCACAGTCCAGAGCTTCCGGCGACAGTTCCCAGTCCAGAGCTTCCGGCGACATTTCCCAGTCCAGAGCTTCCGGGGACAGTTCCCAGTCTGGAACCTCCAACGATGGACCACAGTCCGGAACCTCCAACTAGGGTCCACAGTCCGGAAACTCCAACGATGGTCCACCGTCCGGAACCTCCACCAATGGTTGACAGTCCGGAACTTCCACCGACGGTCCACAATCCAGAACCTACCCCAACGGGCCACAGGTCTGGAACCTCCAACGACGGTCCACAGTCCGGAACCTCCACCGACGGTCCACAGTCCGGAACCTCCAACGATGGGCCACAGTCCGGGATCTCCAGCGACGGTCCACAGTCCGGAACTTCCACCAGTGGTCCACAGTCTGGAACCTCAACCGACGGGCCACAGTCCGGAACCTCCACCGACGGGCCAAAGTCCGGAACCTCCACCGACGGTCCACAGTCCGGAACCTCCACCGACGGTCCATAGTCCGGAACCTCCACCGACGGTCCACAGTCCGGAACCTCCAGCAACAGTCCCCAGTCCGGGGTCTCCGGCGATGGTCCCCAGTCCGGGTTCTCCAGCGATGGTCCCCAGTCCGGGGTCTCCGGCTACGGTTCCCAGTCCGGGGCCTCTGGTGGGGATCCGCAGTCCGGAACTTCCACCAGTGGTCCACAGTCTGGAACCTCCAACGATGGGCCACAGTCCGGGATCTCCAGCGACGGTCCACAGTCCGGAACTTCCACCAGTGGTCCACAGTCTGGAACCTCAACCGACGGGCCACAGTCCGGAACCTCCACCGACGGGCCAAAGTCCGGAACCTCCACCGACGGTCCACAGTCCGGAACCTCCACCGACGGTCCATAGTCCGGAACCTCCACCGACGGTCCACAGTCCAGAACCTCCAGCAACAGTCCCCAGTCCGGGGTCTCCGGCGATGGTCCCCAGTCCGGGTTCTCCAGCGATGGTCCCCAGTCCGGGGTCTCCGGCTACGGTTCCCAGTCCGGGGCCTCTGGCGGGGATCCGCAGTCCGAAGCCTCCGGCGATGATCCATGGTCCGGTTCTACAAAGGCGGAGGGATCAGCGTAAAGAGTGGGGGCTTTGTCCAGAACCGGAGCCGCCACCGAGGGTAGATGTTTACCCGGACCCACCGCCCTGTAGGATCATGTTTTTGACCGGGAGTCCGCATTTCTGCCGGGGGGTACTGTCGCGCCCTGATATCTCTGTGTAACGGCTTTCTTCCGTCGAAGTTGAGTCGGACCAAAATGCAGCGTGGTTAGTTCGATACATCTTGAATAAGGAAAAACACGAACAATACAAAAAAAACAAACGGAATGAGAATCCCAATGCCTACTAAAACCCCAATAAGAAAACACAACACAAAATAAACCCATGTCACACCCTGGCCTGAACAAATAAATATATAAACACAAAATACTAAGACCAGGGCGTGACACTCTGTTTTCTTTATATTTTGGTTAGGTCAGGGTGTGACTAGGGTGGATACGCTAGTTTTTGTATTGTCTAGGGGTTTTTGTATTTCTATGTTGGCCTGATATGGTTCTCAATCAGAGACAGCTGTTTATTGTTGTCTCTGATTGGGGATCCTATTTAGGCAGCCATTTCCCCTTTGTGTTTCGTGGGATCTTGTCTATGTGTAGTTGCCTGTCAGAACTCGTTTGTATAGCGTCACGTTTCATTTTGTTATTTTGTTAGTTTGTTCATTGTTCATTCTTTAAATAAATAAGAATGTACGCCTACCACGCTGCACCTTGGTCCGATCCTTATAACGAACGTGACATTTATCTTGGCCAGGTCACAGTTGTAAATGAGAACTTGTTCTCAACTAGCCTACCTGGTTTAATAAAGGTGGAGAAAAAAATCCAAACGGGCAGCGGTTCGTGTGCAAATTATATGTTTAACGTTACTGTGGGAATAGTTCTGAAATGTCTCAACAATGAGTTCATTGTTACATGATCAGTTAAATAGGGTAACAATTAAAAAATTTAGTCGATTAAATAAATAACAGTCATCAGATTTAATGAAAGTTAATTCACAACATAGGTGACATATATAAGGGATCATAGCTTTCACCTCAATTCACCTGGCCAACATCAACAGTTATGGAAAGAGCAGGTGTTCCTAATGTTTTGTACACTCAATGTATACTTCCATACATGTGATTAACTGGTTCCGGGCTACCTTGTGGAGGTCATAGAGCAAAATGGATAACACTATCGTGTTCGTGAGAGTCTCAGCTTTCGTATTCATATTCATCTTCGAGAAACACCCATGTTGCTCGGTCACCTTCCACTGCAGATGCATTGGATTGAGTGTGGACAATGACTCTTGGGGGTTAAAGAGATAATACAGTATATGTTTTAGCCAGTAGTTCTAAAAGTAGCGCACAAAGCCAAAAGTGTTCCCTGTAAAGTGTGTACTATATCACATACGTGTAGATATGTGCACCACGTCAATGCAATCTCTCTGTGTGTGGATCTTGCTAGCTGTCAATCAAATTGTGAAGGGCTGAAATTGCAATGGGGCTGGCCCACATGGGGAAACATTTGGGAAATATTGTGCCACACAGCTTCCATTAAACACTCACACTAGGGATTTTGTGACTAATTGAGGTATGACAGTAATTCTGCTACTATATATTATGTACAGTACCAGTCAAAAGTTTGGACACACTTACTCATTCAAAGGTTTTTCTTTATTTTTTACTATTTTCTACATTGTAGAATAATAGTGAAGACATCAAAACTATGAAATAACTCATGGAATCATGTAGTAACCAAAAAAAATCTGTATGAGGCAGTCACCTGGAATGCATTTCAATTAACAGCTGTGCCTTGTTAAAAGTTAATTAGTGGATTTTATTTCCTTCTTAATGCACTTGAGTCAATCAGTTGTGTTGTGACAAGGTAGGGGTGGTATACAGAAGATAGCCCTATTTGGTAAAATACCAAGTCCATATTATGGCAAGAACAGCTCAAATAAGCAAAGAGAGATGACGGTCCTTCATTACTTTATGACATGAAGGTCAGTCAATGCGGAACATTTCAAGAACTTTTGAAAGTTTCTTCAAGTGCAGTCGCAGAACCATCAAGCGATATGATGAAACTAGTCTCATGAGGACCACCACAGGATAGGAAGACCCTCTGCTGCAGAGGATGAGTTCATTAGAGTTAACTGCACCTCAGATTGCAGCCCAAATAAATGCTTCACAGAATTCAAGTGACACATCTCAACATCTACTGTTCAGAGGCGACTGTGTGAATCAGGCTTTCATGGGCTAAATGCGGCAAAGAAACCACTACAAAAGGACACTTGGCTTGGGCCAAGAAACATGAGCAATGGACATTAGACCGGTGAAAATCTGTCCTTTGTTCTGATGAGTCCAAATATGAGATTTTTGGTTCGAACGACAGTGTCTTTGTGAAACGTAGAGTAGGTGAACAGATTATCTCCACATGTGTGGTTCCCACCATGAAGCATGGAGGAAGAGAGGTGGGGGTGCTTCGCTGGTGAAACTGTCTGTGATTTATTTATAATTCAAGGCACACTTAACCAGCATGGCTACCACAGCATTCTGCAGCGATACGCCATCCCATCTGGATTAAACTTAGTCGAACTATCATTTGTTTTTCAACAGGCCAATGACCCAACACACTTTCAGGTTGTGTAAGGGCAATTTGATGAAGAAGGAGAGTGATGGAGTGCTGCATCAGATGACCTGGCCTCCACAATCACCCAACCTCAACCCAATTGAGATGGTTCGGGATGAGTTGGACCGCAGAGTGAAGGAAAAGCTGTCAACAAGTGATCAGCGTATGTGGGAACTCCTTCAATACTTGGAAAAGCATTCCAGGTGAAGCTGGTTGAGAGAATGCCAAGAATGTGCAAAGCTGTCAACAAGGCAAAGGGTAGCTACTTTGAAGAATCTAAAATACATTTAGATTTGTTTAACACCTTTTTGGTTACTACATGATTCCATATGTGTTATTTCATAGTTTTGATATTTTCACTATTATTCTACAATGTAGAAAATATAAATAATAAATAAAAACCCTTGAATGAGTAGCTGTGTCCAAACTTTTGACTGGTACTGCATGTATGTCCATTGTGTCCTCCTCCCAGAGCGCTAAGAACCTTGGCGTGATCCTGGACAACACCCTGTCGTTCTCAACTAACATCATGGCGGTGGCCCGTTCTTGTAGGTTCATGCTCTACAACATCCGCAGAGTACGACCCTGCCTCACACAGGAAGCAGCGCAGGTCCTAATCCAGGCACTTGTCATCTCCCGTCTGGATTACTGCAACTCGCTGTTGGCTGGGCTCCCTGCCTGTGCCATTAAACCCCTACAACTCATCCAGAACGCCGCAGCCCGTCTGGTGTTCAACCTTCCCAAGTTCTCTCACGTCACCCCGCTCCTCCGCTCTCTCCACTGGCTTCCAGTTGAAGCTCGCATCCGCTACAAGACCATGGTGCTTGCCTACGGAGCTGTGAGGGGAACGGCACCTCAGTACCTCCAGGCTCTGATCAGGCCCTACACCCAAACAAGGGCACTGCGTTCATCCACCTCTGGCCTGCTCGCCTCCCTACCACTGAGGAAGTACAGTTCCCGCGCAGCCCAGTCAAAACTGTTCGCTGCTCTGGCCCCCCAATGGTGGAACAAACTCCCTCACGACGCCAGGACAGCGGAGTCAATCACCACCTTCCGGAGACACCTGAAACCCCACCTCTTTCAGGAATACCTAGGATAGGATAAAGTAATCCTTCTCACCCCCCTTAAAAGATTTAGATGCACTATTGTAAAGTGGCTGTTCCACTGGATGTCTTAAGGTGAACGCACCAATTTGTAAGTCGCTCTGGATAAGAGCGTCTGCTAAATGACTTAAATGTAATGTAAATGTATGAACTACATATTGAAACATCCAGCCCAAAGCAGAAGGTTTAAAATGTACTTACTAATCAACAAATTTCCAGAGCATGTCTTTAACATTCCCCTCTACAAACTCTTTCTGATCTCTCTAAGTTTGTGCAATCAATAGTATTAATTTCACAGTTTATTTGATTTTTCACCATTTTAGAGTCATAATCTCTCTCCCTGGAGTAGCTTTGGTTCTGAAATAACTTCTAGTCCACTATGAACTGACCAGGACCTACAGTACTGCAGCGGTTGTCCATTAACCAGTCATGTTAATGTGTGTATTTATAGCTGACTAGTGTTTTTTGTTTTTGTGAATTTTATCCCTTTTTCTCCCCAATTTCGTGGTATCCAATTGTTTAGTAGCTACTATCTTGTCTCATCGCTACAACTCCCGTACGGGCTCGGGAGAGACGAAGGTTGAAAGTCATGCGTCCTCCGATACACAACCCAACCAAGCCGTACTGTTTCTTAACACAGCACGCATCCAACCCGGAAGCCAGCCGCACCAATGTGTCGGAGGAAACACCGTGCACCTGGCAACCTTGGTTAGCGTGCACTGCGCCCGGCCCGCCACAGGAATTGCTGGTGCGCGATGAGACAAGGATATCCCTACCGGCCAAACCCTCCCTAACCCGGACGACGCTAGGCCAATTGTGCGTCTTGGCCTAGCGTCGCCCCACGGACCTCCCGGTCGCGGCCTGTTACGACAGAGCCTCGACGCGAACCCAGAGTCTCTGGTCAGAATTAGGGAATTCATTAAGAACCTTTTTTTGGGGGCCACAATACCAAAGGGAAAATCTGAAAACTAGAGTACATTTAGTACACTAAGATCACAATAGTCATAAGCATAGGGAATTGTCAAGCAGGAAGAATATTGAAATACCAATATTATACTGCACTGTGTAGCATTATGAGTCACCATTGAAAAGAAAACATTTGGCTATCTTTGATCTTGCCAGCCAATCGTCTGATGAGTGACTGATTTTTCCCTCTTTCCCTCTCTATCCCAGCTCGGTATAATTCAGAAAGGCTTACTCATTTCCGTTCTTTGACTCTTTTTAAAGATAGCATCTCGCTAATGGATTCTCCATAGGGTTGTTCTTACATCATTTTTCATCTTGCTCCTTTCTTTTCCCCTGCAGACAAAAGATCTTGGCTTGATAAATGCAATGCACTCTAGGTAGATAGAACACTCTCTCTCCTCCATGCCCCTTTGCCTCTCCGAGAGGTTGCCTTCGTTTAGGAGTGGGTTAGCCCAGCTAAAATGACTCATCCATACACGCTGAGGAGTCCAACACCTCCGCAGGAGGGTCTCGGTGGGAGATGAGGCTCCCAGTCTCTCCCCAAACCTGCCTAGTTTTTATAATGCAGAGTTCACATACTGTTTTGTTAACCGTGGAGTTCAAAGTCTATTTGTTTGTCTTGACGCTACTGTTTGCGTGGTGAAGGAGAACACATTTGTCCTCTGCCTTCATATTCACATTCACCGCATGGAGCGAGCAGTAATTAAAAGAGAGAGTAGAATGCCGTTGAGGAGGAGAGGGGAAAAAACAGGGATGTGTTGAGAAAATATACACAGTCTCACTCACGTCTGCTCTCTAGTCCAAAGGAAAACTACAAGAATGAAACTTGTGCTATAGGAAGAAATGACATAAAATCTGCTAGGGAAAGAAATCACATACTTATTTATTTTGTATGTACTTTACAGCTTCAGATTTGAAAATACTTCCAACTGAGTTGATGTTGACATTTCTTATAGTAGTAATCATGTTGCAATTTTCCAGCATGGGGCCTAAATGATATATGTGTGTGACAGTCAAATATAATACAGATGTTATTTCAAAAACAATATCTTGTTCGAGTAATATTCCTCTTTGCCATCAGTATTTGAACAGCAATTCAATTTACATTCGATTTTCTGTTACTGTATGTTAAAACATTTGCTGAAATTATTTTCAGACACAATTTAAATATGTACGTGACAATATCAAGAGATTGGACCATAATAACAACAGGACATAGATTCAATGATATTTCACTGAATGGATCCACACTACATGACACTTCTGGAAACTAGGTTTGTGTATTACCTGTATGTGTGAAGTAACAATTGCAGTCACAGGATGATGAGGTGCATATGTGACATACGACTGGAACAAGCGATGCTGCTGTAGTAAGCCTGGGACGGAATGTTTGGTTGTCAAATTGAATCTACTGTTAGTATCTTCTTCTGTGTGAGGAAGATTGGATGCCATCGCGGAATATATCTTGCTGGAAACATGCTAATTTATGCAGTGAGTGTGACTGGGATGTTCAGTACAGGATGTATTCAGTGATATGTGGGTGTATCACATGTTGTTAGTGTATTTTCTGTGGTTGAATGTGATCTTGTCAAGGCTCAGGAGAAGACCCAGATGCAGACAGTTTCGAAGTAACAAAAGTGTATTACAAACACAACGGGGCAGGCAAATGTCAGGTCAAGGGCAGGCAGAGGTCAGTAGTCCAGAGCAGAGTCCGAAAGGTACAGAACGGCAGACAGGCTCAGGGTCAGGGCAGGCAGAGGTCAGTATTCCAGGGTGGTGTGACAAGGTACAGAACGACAGGCAGGTTCAGGGTCAGGGCGGGCAGAATGGTCAAAAATCGGGAAAGCTAGAAAACAGGAACTAGACTTTTTTTGTGCATTCTCAGGTTGGGAAAAATGAGTATGGGAAAAAAACACAGTAGGCTTGAAAAAACAAAATGAACTGGCAACAAACAAACAGAGAAAACATGTATAAATACACTGGGGATAATGAGGAAGTTGGGCGACACCTGGGGGGGGGGGGCGGGCGGGGGGGAGAATAGCACAAAGACAGGTGAAACAGATCAGGGTGTGACAGATCTTTCTTCCCATATCCATGTTGATGGAGCAGAACCATAATGGGCAAAACTTTCAATGCATTTCGTCGAGAATAGTGTAGTTGATCTGTGTGTTCCAATCATGTACTACAGATGGTTGAAGGCAAGCCACTATCACTGGGCGATTCAGTGTAAAAGAGAATGCACAAATAAAGTCAAATTAGAGGTGGACGCGGACATCGAGCGGTTAGAACCCACGCCACCACAGTGTCCAGCTGGCCGGAAGTACGTGCCACTTGGTGTTCGTGACAAATTGATCCGGTGGGCCCACACGCTACCTTCCTCGGGTCATCCGGGAATTGAGAGGACGGTGCGGGGTCTTAGGGGGTACTGGTGGCCCACTTTAGCTTAGAACGTGAGGTTTTATGTCTCCTCCTGTTCGGTGTGCGCTCAGAGTAAGGCTCCTAGACACCTGCCTAGAGGGAAGTTACAGCCCCTCCCCATTCCACAACGGCCTTGGTCACATCTGTCGGTGGACTTCCTCACCGACCTTCCCCCGTCTCAGGGGAACACCACGATCCTGGTCGTTGTGGATCGATTTTCGAAGTCCTGCCATCTCCTCCAGTTGCCTGGTCTCCCTCCGGCCCTGCAGACTGCGGAGGCCCTGTTTACCCACGTCTTCCGGCACTACGGGTTGCATGAGGACATTTAAGTATGTTTAAAACCAAATACTTTAAAACTTTTAATCAAGTAGTATTTTACTGAGTGACTTTCTGTAATGGCTGTTGGAAGGATGAGACCAAGGCACAGCGTTCCTTGAATTCCACATAATATTTATTAGCTGAAGTGAAACTTTAGACCAAACAATAAAGAAATCAACGACGAACTGCTTCCTTATGCAAACTAACTGCACACAAACGAAGAACAAGATCCCACACAGAAGGAGGGAAAAGAGCTACCGAAGTATGATTCCCAATCAGAGACAACAATAGACAGCTGTCCCTGATTGAGAACCATACCTGGCCAAACACAAAGAAATAGAAGACATAGAAACATGAACATAGAATGCCCACCCAAATCACACACTGACCAAACCAAAAATAGAGACATAAAAAGCTCTCTACGGTCAGGGCGTGACACTTTTGCTTTTACTTAAGTAATTTTCTTTTAGGGTAAGTTTGGGGTTCCTTAGAATTGTCCGTTCAAAAGTTTGGGGTCACTTAGAAATGTCCTTGTTTTTGAAAGAAAAGCACATTTTTGTCCATTAAAATAACATCAAATTGATCAGAAATACAGTGTAGATATTTAATGTTGTAATGACTTGTAGTTGGAAACGACAGATGTTTTTAAAATGGAATATCTACATAGGTGTACATAGTCCCATTATCAACAACCATCACTCCTGTGTTCCAATGGCACGTTGTTTTAGCTAATCCAAGTTTAGCATTTTAAAAAGCTAATTGATCATTAGAAAACCCTTTAGCAATTATGTTAGCACAGCTGAAAACTGTTGTTCTTTTATTTATTTATTTCTTATTTCACCTTTATTTAACCAGGTAGGCTAGTTGAGAACAAGTTCTCATTTGCAACTGCGACCTGGCCAAGATAAAGCATAGCAGTGTGAACAGACAACACAGAGTTACACATGGAGTAAACAATTAACAAGTCAATAACACAGTAGAAAAAAAGAGAGTCTATATACATTGTGTGCAAAAGGCATGAGGAGGTAGGCGAATAATTACAATTTTGCAGATTAACACTGGAGTGATAAATGATCAGATGGTCATGTACAGGTAGAGATATTGGTGTGCAAAAGAGCAGAAAAGTTCATAGATAAAAACAGTATGGGGATGAGGTAGGTAAAATTCGGTGGCTATTTACCGATAGACTATGTACAGCTGCAGCGATATGCTCAGATAGCAGATGTTTGAAATTGGTGAGGGAGATAAAAGTCTCCAACTCCGATTTTTGCAATTCGTTCCAGTCACAGGCAGCAGAGAACTGGAACGAAAGGCGGCCAAATGAGGTGCTGGCTTTAGGGATGATCAGTGAGATACACCTGCTGGAGCGCGTGCTACGGGTGGGTGTTGCCATCGTGACCAGTGAACTGAGATAAGGTGGAGCTTTACCTAGCATGGACTTGTAGATGACCTGGAGCCAGTGGGTCTGGCGACGAATATGTAGCGAGGGCCAACCGACTAGAGCGTACAGGTCGCAGTGGTGGGTGGTATAAGGTGCTTTAGTAACAAAACGGATGGCACTGTGATAAACTGCATCCAGTTTGCTGAGTAGAGTGTTGGAAGCTATTTTGTAGATGACATCGCCGAAGTCGAGGATCGGTAGGATAGTCAGTTTTACTAGCGTAAGTTTGGCGGCGTGAGTGAAGGAGGCTTTGTTGCGGAATAGAAAGCCGACTCTAGATTTGATTTTAGATTGGAGATGTTTGATATGAGTCTGGAAGGAGAGTTTACAGTCTAGCCAGACACCTAGGTACTTATAGATGTCCACATATTCTAGGTCGGAACCATCCAGGGTGGTGATGCTAGTCGGGCGTCCGGGTGCAGGCAGCGAACGGTTGAAAAGCATGCATTTGGTTTTACTAGCGTTTAAGAGCAGTTGGAGGCCACGGAAGGAGTGTTGTATGGCATTGAAGCTCGTTTGGAGGTTAGATAGCACAGTGTCCAAGGACGGGCCGGAAGTATACAGAATGGTGTCGTCTGCGTAGAGGTGGATCAGGGAATCGCCCGCAGCAAGAGCAACATCATTGATATATACAGAGAAAAGAGTCGGCCCGAGAATTGAACCCTGTGGCACCCCCATAGAGACTGCCAGAGGAACGGACAGCATGCCCTCCGATTTGACACACTGAACTCTGTCTGCAAAGTAGTTGGTGAACCAGGCAAGGCAGTCATCAGAAAAACCGAGGCTACTGACAGAGTCGAAAGCCTTGGCAAGGTACTGGCTGCAAAGTACTGTCTTTTATCGATGGCGGTTATGATATCGTTTAGTACCTTGAGCGTGGCTGAGGTGCACCCCTGACCGGCTCGGAAACCAGATTGCACAGCGGAGAAGGTACGGTGGGATTCGAGATGGTCAGTGACCTGTTTGTTGACTTGGCTTTCGAAGACCTTAGATAGGCAGGGCAGGATGGATATAGGTCTGTAACAGTTTGGGTCCAGGGTGTCACCCCCTTTGAAGAGGGGGATGACTGCGGCAGCTTTCCAATCCTTGGGGATCTCAGACGATATGAAAGAGAGGTTGAACAGGCTGGTAATAGGGGTTGCGACAATGGCGGCGGATAGTTTCAGATATAGAGTGTCCAGATTGTCAAGCCCAGCTGATTTGTACGGGTCCAGGTTTTGCAGCTCTTTCAGAACATCTGCTATCTGGATTTGGGTAAAGGAGTACCTGGAGAGGCTTGGGCGAGTAGCTGCGGGGGCGGAGATGTTGGCCGAGGTTCTGATTACAGACGCAATAAAACTGGCCTTTAGATTAGTTGAGTATCTGGAGCATCAGCATTTGTGGGTTAGATTACAGGCTCAAAATCACCAGAAACAAAGAACTTTCTTCTGAAACTCATCAGTCTATTCTTGTTCTGAGAAATGAAGGGTATTCCATGCGATATTAGCAGAACATCGCAAACTGGCTCTAATCAAGAGTGGGATGCCCCGGTGCACAACTGAGCATGAGGAAAATACATTAGAGTGTTTAGTTTGAGAAACAGATGCCTCACAAGTCCTCAACAGACAGCTTCATTAAATAGAACCCGCAAAACACCAGTCTCAACGTCAACAGTGAAGAGACGAATTCAGGATGCTGGAGTTCCTCTGTCCAGTGTCTGTGTTCTTTTGCCCATCTTAATCTTTTCTTTTTTTACTAGTCCGTCTGAGATATGGCTTTTTCTTTGCAACTGCCTAGATGGCCAGCATCCCGTTGTCGCCTCTTCACTGTTGACGTGGAGACTGGTGTTTTGCAGGTACTATTTAATGAAGCTGCACCCAGTGTTGTTTTAACCCCACCCCGACTTATTTTCCCAGATGCCAGGATGATTTTGAGACAATGTGGGATTATGTTCTACTCTTCTAGGCTATCTCTATCTCGGTTACACCCACCACATCTTGTCTGTGGAATGCGGCCTTTAGGTTTTATCACCAAGTCATCTGTCAGCTCGAGGCCCAACTCAACCCACAGACACAGATGAGAGTACTCATCAAACCTTATTTGACTCATAAACCGTATTATAACATATTCTTGTAATTTTGCTCTCACACTATCTACTCTGATTTCAGAGCACTTGCTAGACCACAGGACAACTGCTGAATTTACGAATGCACAACACCCGCTGAATATGATCGGTGTCAGTCAATGTAGGCAACAAAGTAACAGTTAGTCAAGAACGCTCTAGATTGTAAACAGCCTAACCAGCTCTACTATGGAGAGTAAAATGGTCAGTGAGGTGTTCTGTCATTTGTGTCTGGAAGTAGCTAGCTAGCCAAATTTAGCAGCTAGAGCTGCAGAAAGACAAGGATGCTTGTCACACCCTGACCACGGTTTGCTTTGTATGTTTCTATGTTTTGTTTGGTCAGTGTGTGATCTGAGTGGGCATTCTATGTTGGATTTCTAGTTTGACTGTTTCTGTGTTTGGGCCTGATATGGTTCTCAATCTGAGGCAGGTGTTAGTCATTGTCTCTGATTGGGAACCATATTTAGGTAGCCTGTTTTGTGTTGGGTTTTGTGGGTGGTTGTTTCCGTGTCTGTTTCACCACACAGGACCGTTTCGGTTTTCACATTTATTGTTTTGTAGATTTGTAGTGTTTTTCCTGGTATTCGTCTTGATTATAGATGTTTAACCCTAACCACGCTGCATTTTGTTCCGCTTCTCCTTCCCAAGAAGAAAACCGTGACAATGCTACAATTCCTCATCGTTATCAGTGCAATTTTGACGGCCAACTAGCTGAAAAAGTTTCAGAGGGTTTATCTAATATTCCTTCGTTAAATTTGAGCTCATATTGCTCTGGCTATCATTAGTTGTTGTTGATGTGCATAACTGAGGGAGAGAGAGCCTACCTTTATGGTTGCTTGATCAATATGACTGTAAAGATCCCAAATGTAAGAGGACTCTTGGTGTTTACATATTTTAATTCATTCAGTTGTATTTTGTGGCTTTTGGCAAATGCGTTCTAAGGATCTAAAGTCCTGCTGTTGCAACTGCCTGTAAACACAAAGTCCAGTTCAAAGTGAATGATGGCAGGCCTGTGGCAAATGGCTTTTTTGTAAAGGCCTATTGTAGTTCTGACTGGCTATAGTACCAGTCTGTGGAGACTCCAGTCCTGGAATCTGTTTTTGTTCGGCTTGATTTACTGCACTATTTATTAATTGTCCAAACGCACAACAGTTTCCCACTCTATATTGCTATAAAATTTTCACAAATGTCTTAGTATGCATAATTCCCAAACACTCAAACGATTTATGAAAACATGAAAATGAACATATCTAGTGGCCACTTGTCAGAAACATTTTTGAAAGTCTAATATTCTTCCTTGGGGTGTATATAAACATATTAGTATAAGATTTAATGATGCTAAAATGCTGTCAGTTCCACTTTAAATACAACAATGTTTCACAAACAAGTTATTTTCAAAGAGCTGGCTAACAGCAAGTGCACTCCAATAAAAACAAAGTTCCACCAGATGATGATCATTTGAAACTTACTTGTTTAAATGTATTCTTGAAAAGGGAGACGCTAATAAATGCAGCCACTGCAAACTAGCCGACAACAAAAGCTAGCTAGCTAGACCTTGGGAAAACTATTACTTGCTATTGCGCATTGACCTGTTGACCTTAAAGAAGACAGCAGTTTCCATATGTTTTTGTAAAAACGGTCCCACCCATTAAGTCAATGTGATTAGTTGACCCAAATACAGTTGAATGGCAGATGCCTTTATCAACTGTAGCTTCTGATGGCCTAGCCAATAGTTAACTTAGCTAGCTAGATTTATCTCCACAGAGACCAGCAAAGAGAAATCCTGATTGGATTTTTTTCTTCTCCATGTTAACCCTTTCCAACACCAAATAAAGAGATTAAATCTGAAAAATTATTTTATAAATCCTTAGCCCTTCTCTGAAGATGTAGAAGGCCCATTGTTCCCCACTGTGTTTGGGTTAGTAATAATTTGTGGAGTGACTCTATTTTCCCTCAGTATGCATTTTTTCCATATGTTCTGAAATATGAACACAGAAACACTGGACATTTTTTACTCTTATGGTGGTGATTTGACAAAATTACAATCATGGTCTTGAATTGGACTCCCCCCGTCTGGTCTTGGTCTTAACTTGGACTCGGTTTGCGCCAGTCTTGGCTTTACGTGGTCTTGAACACAAAACTGCCATTCTGTGATACATTAAAGTTGTGATTTTACAAACAAACGTAATATCCATAACACTGGAATGTCCACACTACAAGTCTATCTGTCACATCCAAAATAAACCAACTGGATAGAGAAGAAAAGGGCCAGGTGCAAAGAGAAAAATACAACATAAAAAATACTACAATATATCCCTCAGTACTGAAAAGTTACTCCACAAAAAACTCTCTTCAAAACGGCTCCTCTTCTGTACCAATCTCAGAAGGTTGATTACACACCGAAGAGAACAGAAAAGGATAGGAGTGCACTGCCCAATAATATTCTGAGCCATCTATCTGAAACCGAAGAAAATGAAACACCATTCATTACCCCCGGTTAGTCCATTCGGTGATATGTCATAACAACCTATCTCCTGTTCTCTGGGATGCTGCTACACCGTCCAACACCCCTCCCTTTCCTAATGAATTAAACAGGCTTCAATAACAGGGCTACTACAGAACCCAGATCCCCTCGGAGGAAACTTGTACTGTTTTACTGTTTTCATTTCCTTCCCAGGTTTTGTAGCAGATCTGGTATTGACCAGGAGGTTTATTAGATATTCTTCAGGGCTGTCTAAACCAGCCTTTACTGAGGGAACAAATATGAGAACAAATGTTTTTTTTGTTATTATTTCCTTAATAACGTTGAACACAGTGATGTTATACAAGATGTGGCATTGTCTCCACTTTCTTGTTTAAAACTGGAAAAAAAAATCTTAGTCATATGAATAATCATTGTTTATTCAGATTCTATAGCACTTTTCATTACAGAAAGAATCTCAAAGTGCATGAAAAGAAAATAATCAAGCATAAGACGCTCGTTTTATGTGGCAGGGCTTGCAAACTATTACAGACTACAAAGGGAAGCACAGCCGTGAGCTGCCCAGTGACACAAGCCTACCAGACATGCTAAATCACTTCTATGTTCGCTTCGAGGCAAGCAACACTGAGGCCTGCATGAGAGCATCAGCTGTTCCTGACAACTGTGTGATTACGCTCTCCGTAGCCGATGTGAGTAAGACCTTTAAACAGGTCAACATACACAAGGCTGAGGGGCCAGACGGATTTCCAGGATGTGTGCTCCGGGCATGTGCTGACCAACTGGCAGGTGTCTTCACTGCCATTTTTTACATGTCCCTGATTGTAATACCTACATGTTTCAAGCAGACCACCATAGTCCCTGTTTCCAAGAACAATCTGCCTAAATGACTACAGACCCGTAGCACCGCCCAAACAGATGATGCAATCTCTATTGCACTCCATACTGCCCTCTCCAACCTGGACTTGGTGTCCACATCAACAACAAACTAGAATGGTCCAAACACACCAAAACAGTAGTGAAGAGGAAACGACAAAGCCTATACCCCTCAAGTTACTAAAAAGACATGGCATGGGTCCTGAGATGCTCAAAAGGTTCTACAGCTGCAACATCGAGAGCATCTGGTTGCATCACTGCCTGGTACGGCAATTGCTCGGCCTCCGACCGCAAGGCACTACAGAGCTATGTTGGTCTATTGTACTTCAAACAATGTGTAGGTAGGATGCTTAGGATTCCAACCTTCTCAAACAGCTTAATTCATACTCTTCCTGAAGGTCCTCTCACAATAATGTGATTTATACCGCATTCAATTTAGTTAAAGTATTAGATAAATCACACACCACCAAAAAGAAAAGAAAAATATTTCAAATACAAAATTTGCTAAATGTGTAGAATAGCAGGAAATGAGTTCTAAAACAGACACATTTTTATCTCAGCCTAATGGCAGAATGTGTCAAATAGAACGATACTAGCTTTAAAACTGAATATTTTTCTCTCTGCCCCGGCCCCACAAACTGTGCTAAGTAATTTTATACCACGGGTGGGTCTAATCCTGAAAGCTGATTGGTTAAAACCACATTTCAGCAGGGGTCTCTTTCACAAGTTGCCACCGGCTAAATCAAAGACTTTAAAATGCGGTTTCATCAGCACAGCCAGGCAATTATAAACTTGATCTCCACTATAAAAAGCATCTAGACATTATCTCACATTTCTTTTAGACTAGCATTTAGTTTTCAAAAGCATAGATTTGTGTAAACTTTGCGGTCTGTCTCTCTGACAATTTAGCCTCTAGATTTAATTTTTGGAAAAAGTAACGTTCCCAAAGGAAACGGCCTATTTCTCAGGACCAGATGCTAGAATATGCATATAATTGACATCTTAGGATAGAAAACATTCTAAAGTTTCCCAAACTGTAAAAAATATTGTCTGTGAGTATAACAGAACTGATATTGCAGGCAAAACCCTTAGGAAAATCCAATCAGGAAGGGCCTCTTATTTTGAAACCCTTCTGTTCCTTTGCATGCCTATCCTCCATTTAAAGGGATATCAACCAGATTCCTTTTTCTATGTCTTCCATAAGGTGTCTACAGCCTTTAGACGTAGTTTCACGCCTTTATGTTGAAGAATGAGCGTAAAAGACCACATTGTGTAAGTGGCCAGCTGATGGCTCTCAGAGTGATTCTTGCGTAAAAGAAAGAGGTAGCCATTTTTCCTCCCAGTCCTACTGAAAAGCCAACTGTCCCAGTTGATATATTATCGAATAGATATTTGAAAAACACCTTGAGGATTGATTATAAAAAACGTTTGCCATGTTTCTGTCGATATTATGGATATAATTTCTTCTCGTTGTCGTGACAGCTATTTCAGGTGGATTTCTGAACATAATGTGACAAACAAATGGAGGTATTTTGGGTATAAAAATAATCTTTATGGAACAAAAGGAACATTTGCTGTCGAACTGGGAGTCTCGTCAGTGAAAACATCCGAAGATCATCAAAGGTAAACGGTTCATTTGATTGCTTTTCTGATTTTTGTGACCAAACTTCCTGCTGCTAGCTGGACATAATGCTATGCTAAGCTATCGAAAAACTTACACAAACGCTTGTCTTGCTATCGCTGTAAAGCATAATTTCAAAATCTGAGACGACAGGGTGATTAACAAAAGGCTAAGCTGTGTTTCGCTATATTTCACTTGTGATTTTATGAATATAAATATTTTCTAGTAAGATTATTTGACCATTGCGCTATGCTAATTAGTGTAGTTGCTGACAATTTTCCCGGATCCGGGATGGGTAGTTCCAAGATTAAACATTGTTTCAATATTCAAATTCGATCTCCTGCTGTCCCATAATATTGAACGTGTAGTTGGGACGAGACAGACAGACAGACAGACAGACAGACAGACAGACAGACAGACAGACAGACAGACAGACAGACGGGCAGGCAGTGTTTTTCAGCCAGTCGAAATCATGACTCAGCTGGCATAATTTTTATGGATATATACAAAAAAAATGTCAATTGAAAAAATTCATATTTTACATTTTTTAAGCCATGACTTCCAAGTTCCCATAGTCATCCATCACTATGGGAAATTCCCGAGAATACAGTAATGATGTGCGGCAAAAGGTTGTTGAGTTGCAAAATCTGGAAAGGCTATAAGAAAATAGCTCAACGGTTGAAAATTACCATTTCCACTATCAGGGAAATAACTAAGAACTTTAAAGCAACTGGAGATGTTAATAAATTGGCCTGGAAGAGGATGCGTGTCTATATTGACCACACGCAGTGAGGAGCATGGTTTGAGTGGCAAACAAATCTTCAAGGATCACAGCTGGAGAATTGCTGACGTTAGTTGGATCTTGAGGTCAGAAAGTCTCCAAAACTGTGATCAGATGCCACCTACATAACCACAAGTTGTTTGGGAGGGTTGCCATAAAAACGCCTTTGCTGTCATTAAACAACAAACTCAAGTGCCTACAGTTAGCCAAATGTTACTGGAACTTTCAATGAGACCGGGTTCTATGGTCAGATGAGACCAAATTAGAGCTTTTTGGAAACAAACTCCAGAGGTGTGTTTGGCGTAGACAGAAAGTTACGATCCCCACAGTGGATCTTCGATGTTGTGGGGCTGTTTTTCTTCCAAAGGCCCTGGACAACTTGTTGGGATGCATGGTATCATGAATTCCATCAAGTACCAGGAGCTACTAAATCAAAACCTGACTGCCTCTGCTAGGAAGCTTAAACTGGGCATTAGTTGGATCTTTCAGCAGGACAATGATCCAAAGCACACCTCAAAATCAACACAAAAATGGTTCACTGACCACAGAATCAAGGTTTTGCCATGGCCATCCAAGTTCCCTGACCTAAACCCCATAGAAAACCTGTGGGATGAGCTGAAGAGGAGAGTCCACAACCGTGGACCTTGGAATCTGAAGGATCTGAGAAGATTCTGTATGGAGGAATTTGGTATTTGGTATTTTATTAGGATCACCATGGTCTCAGATCCCTTGCCATGTCTTCTCTAACCTCATTACACATTATAGGAGAAGACTCGGAGCTGTTATCTTGGCAAAGGGAGGTTGCATAATTGTGTTTTATGATAAGAATTCATTTTTTCTTTCAATTATTTTACTTTTATTAAAGGTTAGATTTATGTGAATATTTTGAATGAAAGACCAAGAGCATACACAAAAAAAGAAAACATTTTCACAGCATGTTTTGCTCAAATTTACTAAGGGTGCCAATATTAGTGGAGGGCACTGTAAGTTAGCCATAATTGGAGAGCTAGCAAACAAGGTACAAGAACGTTGCCAGCCAGAATGACAATGGAACATTTACAATGAACGACTAGGTTGCGTCTCAAGATACAGAACAAAAAGACTGAACGACTGGTTCGCGTCTCCAGTAACCCTAGATTTGTGTCGGGACTATATCTCGTGGAAGGATGAAATAGTATGAATAAATGAATAAAAATGGTAAAAAAATATGAAAATATGTCAATCATTATTTGAATATGTTGGTAACCCATTGTATAAAAGTGATAATGCCCTCGAAGCCGGTGTTTGGAGGATATATTGGCACGGTTTGCAGGCCCGAGAACAACACCAGTGCCAATATATCCTCTAAACATCGGCTTATCTTGTCACTTAAGCATAAGATACTCACAAATTGTATTGGAGGGGAGTGGATTAACCCTGAGACCTAATTTAAACCTTTTTTCAAAAAGTAAGGTATTCTTCTTATGCAGCCTGATACCATCTTAACTGGTGCATTGATCATCTCTGAAGACTGGACTAAGAAGGACCAAGGAGCAGCTGGAGATGTGTGAGATGTACGATTTATGGAAATGCTCTTGCCTTTAAGTCTCTTATCTGTGAAAACCCTCACTCTGAATAACCTAGATGTATGGTAAAAGGAGACATGGTGGAAAATGATGTGCTTTGAAGCTACCCATTTCGTTGAATGTCTGATTTAACTGTCTCATTACATTAGAGGGTGAAGATACAAGGGGAGAGAGAGAGATGATTCGTAATGACAATATATCTGTTGACAATGCTTGACACCATGACTGTTGGATGCTGCCGTGATTCACTTTGTAATTTAGATAGGAAATACGTGTTGCGACCGCCGTTCTGTGGTTCGAAATGTAATTTGCATGCCCCCTACCCTCCATACAATAACTTCCCTTTACTCACATTGGGGCGAACGGTCTCCTGTAAGATCTAAGGCCGGATGTAACATTAAATGGGTTTTGTCCAAATGTCATTGGCCCAGGTGTTGGCTAATAACGCTTCCGATACTGATCCCTAGTCTTACCACTTCCTTTCCTTCAGATCCAGTCCTCTCCTCTGCAGCAGCGGTCTCTATAGCCACTGACGGCAGCTTAGTCAAGATCTCTCTTTCTTTCCTTCCAAGGGCCTTGTTTTTCCTCCTTAATGCTTTATAGCCCTGTCATCGTCTCCAGGCAACTCAAAGGCTGTTGAGCTCATTAAGACTTGCTTTATTCCCCTGAAGAATTCATACAGAGAAGAAGCCAAGTTCCTTAAAGAATCAACGCCCTACCTCCCTTCATCCCTCTCTCTTCTTCCATCCCTTCATCCCTCCTTCCAGCCCCGTCTGCTTCTATAGGCTCCTGTAAAGGAGATTAGTTTCACATATAAGACAAATCATCCATAGGCCTACATATGTGAATGATTAATGCTTTTATGGTGTTAAGCGAATCGATGGCCTCATAATTTGGCTGTTTAGCCGAGGATTGGAGGCAGACTGTTTCGTCAATGACTGATTCCTTGGAGGAAACAATGGGGGGGGGGGGGGCATATAATAATAACTATTACATCAACCGAGGAAGCTGACATGATCCTATATACGATTATAGTGTTGACAGTTATGTACAGTAAACCCTGTATGAACATATCTGTCTGACAAATTTAGTGGATTTAATAATCAGGGCTAACTTGGATTCAAAATGGGCTTTGTGCTGGCATTGGAAATAGATTGCTCCAGAATTAGGCCCCAGAATTAGAATCCATTGGCTATTACATTATTCAAAGGCAGGGAGACAGTGCGTTGAAAGGAGGACTGCACTTTTTCAGGAGATGCTAATCTATGTCACTCAAAGAAGGGGAAATACGGCATTGGAAGAACTGTCCTTCGGATTACCTCTTATCACAAGGAGGAGGAAGACTCTTATCTCTCACATTAATACTTGATGTCAGCCATTTTCCGAAAAGGTTGACAGATGATTCATTTATCCACCATTCATTGTGAAGACTTCATAACTTGCCCAAACATGTTCCCCTTTAATTTCATTACATAATTTGTTTGTCAGAACAGAACATGTTTGGTGCCCCTGAGGTCAAAAGTGGTGTGTGTGTGTGTGTGTGTGTGCGTGACGTGTGTCAGGACTATTTTAAGACCACATCATTTCCCCAAAACTCCACTTAATTTCATCAAGTGACATTTTAAGACAGAAGTTTCTAAAGTTTAGTTGGATGCTGATAGCTTTGGGAGGACTATGAGGTTTGGATACTTGAGATGAATCATGACATTTGGTGGGATTACATATCTGAGTGGAGAAAAGAGCATCTTAAATCACAGATGAAATCAAAGATATATGGCGTCGGAGGGTATATATCATCGATATGATTTGTAATGATAAACTGAGTGAAATAAGCAATGACTGCCGATTTTAACGTGAAATAAAAGAATAACTACAGGGTCAATTACAAATCTGCAAGGATCAAAATGTTTTACTCAGTAGATGCTATGGCAGCACATATTCTCTTATTTTTCATGGACATTTAAAGCTAGTTCTAACTTCCTCTTTTACTATCATCATGAAGAGACTTGTTTATTTTTGGTTGGTTTCCATCGAACTCTGGATAGAATTATGCTTTGGCAAGATTGTGGATGATAAGGCCAAATCAGTGATCACTCTCGGTCCATCAAACCTCTCTGTTGCTGTCTCAGCATAAACAGACATGAAAATACATTTTTTAAATGTAAAGCTTGAAAATATTATACAGAAATAAAAGGATGGAAAAAAACACCCAGCACATCGATAACTTGGGACTATAATGTTCTATCTGCATTTTTCATATAGAGTTATTGACATAGCCTTGTTCTGTTCAATGTTGTCTACCTATATATACTACTCTAAATATTCATTCATGTTGCTAAATTCAAAAGAATACAAGATGAAAATTGCTGACACTATTCAAACCAATGAGGGTTCGGAACTTTAAAGCCAATTATTTCAATCGTCATTTTGCAGTTGGAAGCTTATAGTCCCAAGCTCTCTACATGTAATTTCATCCCGTCATTTCTGTCTGTATCCATTGACAGCTGAAGTGTGCAGCCAGTGAGGAGTTGAAGAGGCAGATTAGCCCCCCCTGCTATGAGGAGATTGGCACATTAATTAGCTGTGTTGAACATGGCGGGACTGTCCCAAAAAAAGCTGTTCACTGAAAAAGCATCCATTGATTGCTGTCCGTCTGAAGTGAGCTCCATTAATTTTGGTTGACCCTTATCTGTCATCCACATCTGCATCAGCTCAAACACACACACATACAAGCACACATATATACACACATGAACACACATAATTTGAAGTCTTTAAGCTGCAGTGGAACGTCTAGTGTAAACTAGGCACCATGATCCTACAGTTTGAAACAAAGCTCTCAGTAAAGAGTAAAAAGCAGGGGTTACAAAGAACACCCGTGTCTTTTTTTTCATAGCAACAAGCAAAACAGTTGATCACAGAGACAATAAAACAATGATACAAGAACTGAATCATATTCAGGAGTGTTCTGTGATACCTAATTTGGAAAATCAAGTGTTTCTGTAAGATTCTGTCCCACCAGTACTAGGCGTGAAGTTCTAGCCAGCCTCCTGAGAAACGCCTCTTTATTTGATACCTTTTAGTGCAATATATTAATTTCAATTAACAGGTGTGCCTTGTTAAAAGTTCATTTGTAGAATTTCTTTCCTTCTTAATGTGTTTGAGCATAGGCCTATTTGGTAAAAGAGCAAGTCCATATTATGGCAGGAACAGGTCAAATAAGCAAAGAGAAATGAGAGTCAATTATTACTTTGGGATACTTTTATTACTTTGGGATAGGGGGCAGTATTTTGACGTCCGGATGAAAAGCGTGCCCAAAGTAAACTGCCTGCTACTCAGGCCCAGAAGCTAGGATCTGCATATACAGTGGGGCAAAAAAGTATTTAGTCAGCCACCAATTGTGCAAGTTCTCCCACTTAAAAAGATGAGAGAGGCCTGTAGAACCAACACCTCCTGGAGAACCAGCTTTTTGTGAAAGTGGAGGTGTGCGAATTCCATCGCTTCACCAATCCCTTTCCTTGGTTACATCATTGCTGCAGGGAGTGTACAGATGGATTCAGGGATGGTGAGAGCGGTGGTGGATTGGCCCCATCCTAATTCCAGGGTGCAGCTGCAACTTTTCCTGGGGTTCGCCAACTTCGTCGCTTTATCTGGGGTTACAGCACCCTGGCTTCCCTCCTGTCTGCACTCACCTCTCCCAAGGTTCCGTTCACATCGTCCACATCTGCTGACCGGGCGTTCCAGGATCTCAAACACCGTTTCACCACAGCTCCCATCTTGGTTCTCCCAGACCCATCCTGCCAGTTCGTGCTGAAGGCTGATGCTTCAGATGTCAGAATGGGGGCTGTCCTGTCCCAGCATTCTTTCCTGGACCACAAGTTACATCCCTGCTCCATCTTCTCCCATCACCTAAATGCCACAGAGAGGAACTACGATGTGGGGAATCGTGAGCTTCTCGCGGTGAAGATGGCATTGAAGGAGTGGAGGCACTGGCTGGAGGGGGAGGAACATCCGTTCATTGTGTGGACCAACCAAAAAACCTTGAATATCTCTGCACCGCCAAGCGTCTCAATTCCAGTCAAGCTAGATGGGCTCTGCTTTTCACCCAGTTCAACTTCTCCCTCTAATACTGACTGGGATCCAAGAATGCGGCGCTATAGTCCCACGGCTACAACACCAGAACCCGAGACCATCCTTCCCACCTCGTACCTGGCGACGGCATTCAGCTTGGGGATAAAGAAGCAGGTTTATGAGGCGCAGCTCTCCCATCAGGGGGGGGGGCAGATAACCAGATGTTATCTGGTTGTCCCTCACTGTCTCTGGTCTCACTTAGCCCTGGACTTTGTCACGGGTCTCCCCCACCTGATGGAAACACCACCATCCTGAGAATAGTGGATCGGTTTTCAAAAGCCGCTCACTTCCTTCCTCTCCCCAAGCTACCCTCTGCCAAAAGAGAGACAGCCCAGCTCATGGTGCAGCACGTCTTCCGGATCCATGGACTCCATGGATCTCATCCCGGTTCTCCACACTCATTGGGTCGTCGGCCAGCCTGTCTTCCGGGTTCCACCCCCCAGTCCAACAGCTAGTTGAAATGAGCCAACCAAGACTTTGCTGCCTGGTCCTCACCAACCCCACCACCTGGAGCAAGCAACTAGGGTCGAATATGCCCGCAACACCCTTCCTTATTCTGCCACGGCTCTCTATCCCTTTGAGTGTTCCCTGGGCTATCAGCCAATGCTCTTTTCCTGAGCAAGAGGTCGGCCTACCTTCGGCCCAGATGTTTGTCTGCCGCTGTCGTCATACTTGGAAGAGAGCCTGGTCAGCCCTTCTCAAGACCACCTCCAGGTATGGACGACAAGTGGACCGCCACCGGACCCCGGCACCCCAGTATCGTCTCGGGCAGAAGGTATAGCTGTCCACCCGGAATCTTTCCCTCCGGATGGAGTCCCACAAACTTTCCCCCCGGTTTATCGTCCCTTTCCCCATCGCCAAGGTCATTAGTCCCTCTGCTGTTTGTTTTCTGTTGCCCCGTACCCACCGTATACATCCCACTTTCCATGTGTCTAAAATCAAATCCACGTCTCACAACCCTTTGTCTCCTGTTTTCCCGGTTTTTACCATTCTGCCTGTCCTGACCCTGAGCCTGCATACTGTTCTGTACCTTGTGACTCTGATCTGGATTTCTGACCTCTGCCTACCCTTAACCTGTCGTTTTTCCTGCACCTGTTGTAGTAATAAACTTTTGTTACTTCGACACAGTCTGCATCTGGGTCTTCCCTAAAACGTGATAATTTGACCATAAAAGGAGAGTGATGGAGTGCTGCATCGGATGACCTGGCCTCCACAATCACGCGACTTTGTTACGCCCCGATCTGTTTTACCTGTCTTGGTGATTGTCTCCACCCACCTCCAGGTGTCTCCTGTTTTCCCCATTAGTCCCGGGTGTATTTATCCCTGTGTTTCCTGTCTCTCTGTGCCAGTTCGTCTTGTTTTGCCAAGTCAACCAGCGTTTCTCCCAGCTCCTATTTTTCCCAGTCTCTGTTTTTCCTAGTCCTCCTGGTTTTGACCCTTGCCTGTCCTGATGCAGAATCCTCCTGCCTGACCACTCTGCCTGTCCTGACCTCGAGCCTGCCTATCCCCTGGTACTGTTTGAGTTATGACCTGGTTTACGTACTCTCGCCTGTCCCCGACCTGCCTATTGCCTACCCCTTTTGGTGTAATAAATATCAGAGCTCTATCATCTGCCTCCTGTGTCTGCATTTGGGTCTCACCTTGTGCCCTTATAGACCACAACTCAATTGAGAAGGTTTGGGGTGAGTTGGACTGAAGGAAAAGCAGCTAACAAGTGCTCAACATATGTGGGAACTCCTTCAAGAATGTTGGAAAACCATTCCTCGTGAAGCTGGTTGAGAGAACACAAAGAGTGTGCAAAGCTGTCATCAAGGAAAAGGGTGGCTACTTTGAATAATCTGAAATATAAAATCTACTTTGATTTGTTTAAAACTTTTTGGGTTACTATATGATTCCATGTGTTATTCCATAGTTTTGATGTCTTCACTATTATTCCACAAAGTAGAACATACAAATAATGAAATGAATGAGTAGGTGTGTCCAAACTTTTGACTGGTACTATATATATATATATATATTTATATATATATTCAAGAGATGGCTAGACTCTCACTGCCCGTGCTGTCTGTTTCCCTTGCATCGGACACACATTCTTCTGCATTTCAATCTGAGAAACAAGCCATTAGTCAGGGCCAATTGACTTGAGCTGTCAAATTCAAGAAGATCTATGGCAGTGATGGAGGGAGAAAATACACACAGCTATTCCCTACAGAGGTTGAACGGGGGAAAAGTAATCAGTGGCATGCCTTCCCCTCATGGCCTGGCTGGCAGAGAGTATATGATGCCGCTGATATTCTATCTTGGGAGTCTTAGACCAGATAGCAGTGTCTGTCATTGTGCTGTAGAGAGAGACTGTTATCTGCTGCACACAAAGTGGTGTGTTGGTCCCATTCCCCAATAAATTCCAATACTCCTCTAAGATGAGCAAACCTCGCTCATCGCTCTTTTTTATTTGCATACAAAATGAAAACATGATTGCTGGCAGTGTCATAATAAGAACATTAGCAGATTATGCCTGTCTACCAGGCGACCCTCTAGGGAATGCTTGGAGGCTGAACACGCTTTTTATCATTATGCAGATAACACGTAATCATTCAACATTTATTACTATGTAATGGCTTGTTCTAGCATATGCTCTTTGTAATGCAATGTAGAGCACAAGCACGACTGCACAGAAAACCTCTGCAGAGCCATTTTTGTTTTTCTGTTGCAACAATATATGCCCAAATTTCTGTTAAATGACTTCTGAATTACAAGGGGGGGACCAATTTGGTGTAATCTCATAAAATGGAACTATGGAAAATGAAAGATGGATTATTGGAATTAAACAACAGATGATCCCCACTGTCTAGAGAGTGCAGAGAAATACTGAAATACTGCATGTATACAGTACCAGTATTCATGTCTTGTCAAGCATGTCTCAATTAAAAGCCAAGATGTCCCACACACACCTCTCCCATGGTGGTGTTAGAGCAGCCTAACTGTCACACACGCCGAGCCAGCGATCGCTAGTTTGTATGTCCCGTGTGTCCCTCCAGCCCTATATACGTTCCCTTCAACCGTCATCGTACCGTTCCCGCCGTGGCTGTGCAGGCCTGTCATGTAGCACTGGGATACCTGACAGCCGCTTGGCGATTCTAAGCCGTGGCTTATTTACTCTGACCGTTTGTTTTGACGTGAGCATTTGGGATGTGGCAGAGTGGGGGCTAGTCAGAGATTTACTGCTTCAGGGTCTTCTAGATGAGAAGACGGCCAGACCGGGCAGCACACCGTCAACATGTAGAGGAGGTGGTACACGCACACACACACACACACACACACACACACACACACACACAGTTTTCTCTGCATGTAGGACCTGTTTGGGTTCAGGACTAGATGAATCATGAGCAGTCCTGGTCCTGTCTTGTTTAAATGTGTTGGCAAGAGGCTCTCCATGCTTTTGACTATTGAATAAAGGCTATATTTACATTGCGGGAAAGTGGTTGTAGCCTATTAAATGTGGAGAAATGTGGGAGAGTATGTTCTTATCTGGACTGTCTGTTTTCTCATGTCTGTCTTACCAGTTCTGTGTGTGTGGTGGTGACCAAGTTACAGTAATGGACCCCAACATCACGTTCTAACCGGAAAGCACAATAGTGGGCAGAACCCAAACCAATCAGCATTAAGTACATAGTGGGTGAGGGCATATCCAGCCAACCGCTGAGACAAGCTCCAGCTCACCGTTTATTTCATGGTCCTAGGTCTATCCGGATTTCGCAAACCAACAGTTTTTTCGTGGCCTCTATGGCTGGGTGATTTGTGACAGGAACAAAGAATAACGGGTGTTATTTTGCCCTTTTCAATGATGACAGTGAGAGCTTTATTATCTCTAGCAAATTATATTCCAAAGTTGAACAAACCATAGGACTATATGCACAATGACTACTTTAACAATTTCCACTGAACATTTTACAAAAACACATTTATAGGAAGAACTGTGCTGGTACAGAATTTGGGAACCGATAATTCGGTTACCAAACTTTGCATCTACAGTTTTTCCAGAAAATGTCAATTTTTTATTGACTGTTTAAATTGTTCAAAGTTGTCTCTGTGCAGAGAGTTGTATGGTTTGTTAAATTGGTTTGTTAAATAAATAGTTGTTTGGCATACATTTTTTAAGTGAAATATCGGAGTCTCCGTGTAATTCCGTTAACATAGAATTGCCCATATATAAACATCCTTTTAACATATTTGTAAGATGAAATACTGTATAGAGACTAAAGTAATACATAATACAGTGTTTGTGAGCCTCAAGGTATAATAAATATTACAAACCCATACTAACATACAGAAGGCTACACTTGAAGACGACCCAAGTCTCAGATCTCTGCTTTGTTGTTGAAAGATGAAATGATGCTCCTTTTTACACTCTGGGCAAAGATTGAGGAGGCAGAATAGTAAAACTGTTGTTAAGATTTTCTTCCGATGTCCAGACTCTAGCAAAAAGTTGAAAAGTGACTCCCAAGTGGACAATTTCGTGTTGCAAAGACCAAATATGAGGATTACCATAATAAGCAGCAGTGGGGTTCGGTTAAATGCTGAAGAGACATTTCGGTTGAAGGAACGCATTCAGTTGTGCAACTAACTAAGTATCCCCTTTCCCTTTCTCATCCATTAGCATCTAGAGTGTTCACGACAGTTGAGGAGTGAAGAGCCGGGACTTTTTCCGGCATTGAAAGACAGTAGTAAGGTCAGTCAACTAGTTTCCACTTTGTTACCGTGTTCTCACACATTCATTCAGAGCTAGAAACTAAAGTGCTACTAGGTCTCACCAATGCAACAGATGAGTACATGTATGATTGTAATGTTCGACGTGTAAAACATACACATTCGACAGCTTGCTGTTTATTTGACATACAATACTGACCTGTCCTTGTCAGAGTTGAGTAAATAAGGAAAAAACATGCTTCCTGTATGGGCAGTCAGTCAAGATTACATGGTAAGACATATTGAAGCAGACGAGTGAGAATCGCTGTATGTAACCCATTGACGCATATACAACAGTTACCGTGAATAACCACTTTTTGAAAACAATGTGCATAGTCTGGTCGTAAAGCAGAAGAGAACACTCGGTCTGGTCGAAAAGCAATGATTTTGGTGTCTCCCTGCTATTGGTTGTTGTGAAGTTGGTTTTGGTGGTTGGTAAACAGCTTATTGAGCTGGTTATCCCTGTGCTTCAGGGCAACGGGCCTTGAAGGGTTTATCTGGATCAGAAATGACACAGCTTCCTCTCCCCTTGATTTCCCTTACAAGTCTAACCTGTATTATACTGGGTCCTGTCTGGGGTTAGTTTTTATCATTCAGAGAATTAGACAAATCTTGACTATCTCTACAAAATCAATTGAAAGTGACATGAAAAAAAATGAAAAATCATATGAGGATTGACCAGGTTGTTACAGTCATCAACAGGCTTTGACATCATCTCATATTCCCTTTAGATGAGAAACCATCTCATTCTTAGAGATTGTATCGTTATTTCTCAAATACCATTTTTTTCATGTAATTGTTTATTATTACGGACAGGTATGAAAATGGCTATTAGCAATAATTATAATCCTATCCACATTTAAATAGCCAATTTAAATGGCCAATATCACCATTGTTCATAAAACACATTTTATGAATCATGAATAGGTTTTATTAAACTCTCTTGTTGACTGGGAAGCTACAAAAACAGACATCTCGATAAAGGCCTGGTAAAATAAAACAAAACATGACCGGTCTAAGCTACTATTGTTCCGCCTTGATGTCCTAATGTCCTGGACAATATGAAAAGAAAGAAAAGTGTAATTATCTTCAGCTGACTGACAGATTATAGAACTAAATTCACAGATTCATTCTGCAGTCTCTCTATTCATATTCAATCAGTCATTCAGTCACACCCTACTGGAGTTTTGACACCCTTATAGCTTGGAATGCTGGGTCATATTCATGTGTAGTCTAGATGCAGCCATTTTTATCTCAATATCAAATCATTTCAGAGTAAAAATACCTTACTGGGGTTGTTTTTAAATTAAAATTATTTAAAAAAATAGCTTCTTAGCAAACAGCAATTTCTCAAGCAATAATTTTTGCTAGGACTGTCTGGGAGTGGTCTGAATTGGGAGGATCACTCCTACAGACAGTTTATCACATTGCTGTGGCTTGCTATATAAAGCAGGCAGACAGGCATCGATGCATTCAGTTACTATTCGATTGAACGTTAGAATGGGAAAAACGGGTTTACCGAGAGCGGTGTGACAAGCACAAAACATTCAGTCGGTGGCAGTTCTGTGGGCAAAAAAACTGCTTGTTGATGAGAGGTCGAAGGAGAATGGCAAGAATCGTGCAAGCTAACAGGCGGACCACAAACAGACAAATAATGGCACAGTACAACAGTGGTGTGCAGAACAGGATCTCGGGAAACACACAACTCGTCGATCCTTGTCACTGATGGGCTATTGCAGTAGACGACCACAAGGGGTTCCACTCCTATCAGCTAAAAACAAGAAGCAACTCCCGGGGCGATCACCGACACTGGACAATTGAGGAGAGGAAAAACATTGCCTTGAACATGACAGCGAGTTCAGTTTACCTGAGTGGCCTGCGCAGTCCCCAGACCTCAACCCAGTAGAGCATCTTTGGGATGAGATGAAACGGGCTGTTTGCAGCATGGATGTACCTCTGTTCAATCTGCAGCAACTGCGTGTTTCCGTCAACATGGACCAACATCAATGTGAAATGTTTCTGACACCTTGTAGAATGCCCTGAAGAATTCAAGCTGTTCTGGAGGCAAAGGTGGGTCCGACCCGGTACTAGATGGGTGTACCTAACAAACTGTCTGAGTGTATGTAAAACACAGGAATATCATGTTTTTGACTGCATTGGGACCTTAAAGGAAAACTCACTCAAAAACAATCTTTTGGTATTTGTTTCATTAGTCCATTGTTGATATAGTCCCAAAATGTGTTGCATGTCAGCAGTCAAGTTTATATAACTTTAAAAACACAAATATACAGCCAGTATGCATTTTGCATCATATCGGCTCTATTCTGTATTTTGAAAGTTAAATATTTTGAAATATTGATTGCTGACATGCCCGTAGATTATATTATGTTCAACAATATATTGAAAAATGTATTTAAAAAAAATGTTTTCAATATTGTTTATATTTTAATATTCTAAAATGAATGGGATTTTTTAAAAATCAAATGCTACTCATACTACAGAGCAATTGATAAAGCTTCATACTGTATGACACCATACAGTAGCATCTACAAATGAAACATTATGGACTCTTATAGGAGGCCTGGGTAAGGTCAAACTGTCATCAATAAGTCAACTTTGATAAATGATTTGTCAATGATGCTTTTAGGTACAAATATTCAAATATACTGTGGAGTCGTAAAGTTTTCAGACCCCTTGACTTTTTCCACATTTTTTTACATTACGTTACCTTGTTGTAAAATGAATTAAGTTGTTTTTTCCCCTCATCAATCTACACACAGTACCCCATAACTACAAAGCAAAAACTGTTATTTTTTAAAAATGTGCATAAGTGTTCAGACCCTTTACTCAGTACTTTGTTCAGGCCAAAGAGTTCAATCTTGGTGTCATCAGACCAGAGAATCTTGTTTCTCATGGTTTGAGAGTCCTTTAGGTGCCTTTTGGCAAACTCCAAGCAGGCTGTCATATGCCATTTACTGAGGAGGGGCTTCCGTCTGGCCACTACCATAAAGGCCTGATTGGTGGAGCTCTGCAGAGATGGGAGAACATTCCTAGAAGGACAACCATCTCCACAGAGGAACTGAACACCTAACTGAACACCAAATCAATTGGCTACCCAGACTATTTGCATTGCCCCCCCCCCCTCTCCCTTTTACACCACTGCTACTCTCTGTTGTTATCATCTATGCATAGTCACTTTAATAACTCTACCTACATGTACACATTACCTCAACTGGTGTCCCATTGACACTGTACCGGTACACCACTGTATATAATCTCCCTATTGTTATTTTACTACTGCTCTTTAACTACTTGTTAACTACTTCTTATCTGTATTTTTTTTAAATTGCATTGTTGGTTAGGGGCTCATAAGTAAGCATTTCACTGTAAGGTCTACACCTGTTGTATTCGGCGCATGTGACTAATACAATTTGATTTGATTTGAAGCTCTGTCAGAGTGACCATCGGGTTCTTGGTCACCTCCCTGACCAAGGCCCTTCTCCCCCGATTGCTCAGTTTGGCCGGGCGGCCAGCTCCAGGAATAGTCTTGGTGGTTCCAAACTTCTTCCATTTAAGAAGGATGGAGGCCACTGTGTTCTTGGGGACCTTCAATGCTGCAGAGATTTTTGGGTACAATCCTGTCTCAGAGCTCTATGGACAATACTTTCGACCTCATGACTTGGTTTTTGCTCTGACATGCACTTTCAACTGTGGGACCTTATATAGACAGGTGTGTGCCTTTCCAAGTCATGTATAATCATTTGAATGTACAATCTACACACAATACCCCATAATGACAAAGCAGAAACAGGTTATTAGAAAGTTTTGCAAATGTATTACAAATAAAAAACAGACAACTTATTTACATACAGTACCAGTCTACTCATTCAAGGTTTTTTTTCTTTCTTTTTTTCCCCCCACATTGTAGAATAATAGTGAAGACATCAAAACTATGCAATAACACATATGGAATCATGTGGTAACCAAAAAGTGTTAAACAAATCAAAATATATTTTATACTTGAGATATTTCAAAGTAGCCACCCTTTGCCCTGATGACAGCTTTGCATACTCTTGGCATTCTCTCAACCGGATTCATGTGGTAGTCACCTGGAATGCATTTCAATTAACAGGTGTGCCTTGTTAAAAGTAAATTTGTGGAATTTCTTTCCTTAATACATTTGAGCAAATCAGTTGCGTTCTGTCAAGGTAGGGGTGGAATAAAGAAGATAGCACTATTTGGTAAAAGACCAAGTCCATATTATGGCAGGAACATCTCAAATACCAAAGAGAAATGACAGTCCATCATTACTTTTAAACATGAAGGTCAAAACTTTCAAAGTTTCTTCAAGTGCAGTCACAAAAACCATAAAACGCTATGATGAAACTTGCTCTCATGAGGACCACCACAGGAAAGGAAGACCCAGAGTTACCTCTGCTGCAGAGGATACATTCATTAGAGTTAACAGTACCTCAGAAGTTACAGCCCAAATAAATGCTTCACAGAGTTCAAGTAACAGACATCTCAACATTACTGTTCAGAGGAGACAGTGTGATTCAGGCCTTCATGGTCAAATTGCTGTAAAGAAACCACTACTAAAGGACACCAATAATAAGAAGAGACTTGCTTGGGCCAAGAGACACGAGCAATGGACATTAGACCGTTGGAAATATGTCCTTTGGTCTGATGAGTCCAAATTTGAGATTTTTGGTTCCAACCGCTGTGTCTTTGTGAGATGCAGAGTAGTTGAACGGATTATCTCCGCATTTGTGATTCCCACCGTGAAGCATGGAGGAGGAAGTGTGATAGATTTATTTTGAATACAAGGCACTCTTAACCAGCATGGCTACCACAGCATTCTGCTGCAATACACCTCCCATATGGTTTGCGCTTAGTGGGACTATAATTTGTTTTTCAACAGGACAATGACCCAACACACCTCCAGGCTGTGTAAGGGTTATTTGACCAAGAGAGTGATGGAGTGCTGCATTAAATGACCTGGCCTCCACAATCACCCGACCTCAACCCAATTGAGATGGTTTGGGAAGAGTTGGAACGCAGAGTGAAGGAAAAGCAGCCAACAAGTGCTAGGCATATGTGGGAACTCCTTCAAGACGGTTGGAAAAGCATTCCAGGTGAAGCTGGTTGAGAGAATGCCAAGAGTGTGCAAAGCTGTCATCAAGGCAAAGGGTGACTACTTTGAAATGCCACCGTTGGGTAAGGCATTTAAGGACATGATCAGGAAGCACTGGTACGTTATTGATACTGACCCACAATTGAAACCCATTTTTAAATATCTCCCACGTATGGTCTTTAAAAGACACCCAAACGTCAGAGACATTGTGGTTAAATCTGATTACCCACCAGAGAAAAGGGAAACATTCTTGGACAAGGTTTGTGAGGGTCATTTCAAATGTGGCCAATGTGCTCAATCCAGTTTCACGTGCAAATACAATTAACACGGGACAAAGATTTAAGATCAAGGGCCTGATTACCTGCATGTCCACCAATGTAATTTACAAGCTGAAATGTCCTTGTGGTCTGTCTTACAGAGGGAAAACCAGTGGAAGCTTTAAGACACGGATCAGTGAGCACCGCAGCAATATACGGACAGGTGAGACAAAACATCTGGTTTCTGCTCATTTTGTACCAGCTGGACATCCTATCAGTTCTCTGAGATACATTGGAATAGAAATGGTCAAGATGTCACACAGGGGAGGGGACACTGAGAGGAAACTTCTTCAAAAAGGAATCTTTCTGGATCCGCAGGTTCAACACACTGTCTCCTCTTGGCCTTAACGAGGAGTTTGAATGTAAAAATTGTGTTTTATTTAAAATCCTAATTGAATATTGTATTGTGTATGATCATATATTTTGATACATTGAATGTTAATATTGTGAAACTATGTTATACATTGTACATTTTTCCAACAATTGTTTACAGACATATTATTGTATCACAATCCCAGTGGGTCAGAAGTTTACATACACCAAGTTGACTGTGCCTTTAAACAGCTTGGACAATTCCAGAAAATGATGCCATGGCTTTAGAAGCTTCTGATAGGCTAACTGGCATCATTTCAGTCATTTCGAGGTGTACCTGTGGATATATTTCAAGGCCTACCTTCAAACTCAGTGCCTCTTTACTTGACATCATGGGAAAATCAAAAGAAATCAGCCAAGACCTCATCTCCTAGAGATGAATGTACTTTGGTGCGAAAAGTGCAAATCAATCCCAGAACAAGAGCAAAGGACCTTGTTATAATTACCATTGTTATGTTTGGAGGAAAAAAGGAGAGGCTTGCAAGCCGAAAAACCATCCTAACCGTGAAGCACGGGGGTGGCAGTATCATGTTGTGGGGGTGCTTTGCTGCAGGAGGGACTGGTACGTGTACTTTGTACGTGCTACGCACTTCAGCACTCGGCTGTCCCGTTCTTTGAGCTTGTGTGGCCTACCACTTCTCGGCTGAGCTGTTGTTGCTCCTAGACATTTCCACTTCACAATAATATCGCTTCCAGTTGACTGTGGCAGATATAACAGGCCAGAAATGTGACAAACTCACTTGTTGGGAAGGTGGCATCCTATGACGGTGCTACGTTGAAAGTCACTGAGCTCTTCAGTAAGGCCATTCTACTGCCAATGTTTGTCTATGGAGATAGCCTGATTGTGTGTTCGATTTTATATCCTGTCAGCAATGGGTGTGGCTGAAATAGACGAATCCACTAATTTGAAGGTGTGTCCATATACTTTTGTGTATATATAGTGTATATGCTGAGTCTTAGTTCAGTCAGTTCAGTCCCAAAATTCAGCAAGATATTTTTTTTAATGAGCAAATATCCAGATAGTCCAGCCGCAAGCTAAATGTAATAAGGATCGATCTCACCAGTTCTGTTTTTAGTCTGTAGTAAAACAAAGGAAAATATTTTAGGAGAAAGCCCATAAACATTATGTTGGCCTTAGAAATAGCCTTCCACACTTTAGTTCTTGGAAGTCAACGGTCACCACAAAGGAAACTTATCTTGATGATCAATACAATATCCTTGCAAGTTCTCACTTGTATGGAGTAAGACAACTAGGCTTTTAAACGATAAACAGTTCCCGAGTTAATAAACATTTCTCATTTCGAAATGCAGACCAGATGGATTCTTCTTCTTCAAATGCACCTAGAGTTCAATCCATTCTACTTATACCCTCATTAAAACCCACCACCCATTCCACTATTTTAACCCTATATAATCTTACACCAGGTTGACGACCTGGGAGGACAGAACACTACCACTCAACACCCCCTGCAATTCTCCTGTAGTAAAATCTCTCAATCCCAAGTACTTCTCTGCAGCTGCCACCACAACCTATATTTTCTGTGACTTGTGTTGCATTTCTGCAGTACAGTTGACAACCTCGGCTATGAATGCTAAGAATCCCACCTGGCTGAAGCACATATTATTCCGATCACTCTTTATTGGCCTCGGCCTATTCACAGGAATCCTCTCAGTATCCCTTGCCCTTTACCCATCTTCCTGTACTATCTTCACTGCCTCAGCATACGACACCTTCTGCACTACTCTGATACTGGAAACCTCAGCCTGCCTTTCTCTCACCGGACACCTCTGATCTCCAGCACCATGGGCACCCTACAGCTAACACACACACAACGTTTTCCACCGATACTACACATTCCACTGTTTCATGCCCTCATGCACACTTCTCACATCTAGGAGTCTCCCACCTACACACTGCTGCAACATGACCATAAGCTTGGTACCTAAGACATCGTCACACCAAATGGCGGGCATCACATACAGCGGGATTCTTACAATTCAGTTGATCCTCCTCCACACTTAACGCCACCCCCATTATCATTCCATTCAATGGTGCCCTGCTCCGGAGCTCTTGTCCATAGTCACATGGTCTGGAGTGCCCGCTCCCTCTGGAGAGAAGTTACTTTCCTGTCCACCATCTTACCCCCACTTCATGGCCGCAGCTGGCTTCTCCCTTACTGAAACACCCACTTCTTATTTCACTCAAACCAGGAAGAAAGTGACTATGGGAGAGGCCAGGGAGTGACCTGAGCTGGGTTTTTCAAAAGCGTCATAGCACTAAGATCATCTTAAAGAGCTACTGAACATGCCGATTGGCATGTGTGTTTTTCTGTTGCTCATTCCACATTTGGTTAGTGATGTTTGTCACCCATGAGACACAGCCTCAACACATCTCAAGGAACCATAGAACTGTATTGGTTACAAATAGAATTAGACATATTCTTGACTTGTCATGGGAAAAGGTGACATGTTTTCCGCTGCCAAAAATATATTGTTTTTCAACTATGCTCTTTGCCTCAACTGTATAATGTGAGATTTCGTGCAACAGTTTAATTTCAACCACCTTTTCGTTACCACATGTCCCTTTTGTTTCCTTCAACTATGTTTTCACATTGTTTTCTTATTTGTCTGCTGCTGTAAGTCACACTACATACAGAAATAGCTGTATGCCGTGGGTTACAAACAAAAAGCTTCTCGCAAATGAGATATCTTCACCAAGCCGTCCCCTGTTCACGACGGGCGAGAGCATCACCTCCAATTAACACTTTGATGTTGTCTTTGTTAGGGTAGCTATGTTTCCAACGGGGGAAACACGATCACATCCCACCCTCTCCGCTACTGTTAGACTTCCACCAAGACTCCGTTCAGAACTATCATGCCGTGGAATGAATCACATAAGAATTATTATCAGTGAGGCTCTTGTAATATGTTGATATGAATTGTGTATTGATACATTGCTACCCCTGAATGCAGGGAATGCAGGGTTTACGGTTAAAGTAAGTCGTGAATCAAATTGTATTTGTCACATATGCCGAGTACAACAGGTGTAGAATTTATACTTACTCTCTCGACAAGCCCTTTCTCGACAATGCCTTTCTCGACAATGCCTTTCTCGACAATTATAAAAGGAAATAGTAACACAAAGCAATTACAATAATGAGGCTATATACAAGGAGTACCGGTACTGAGTCAATGTGCAGGGGTAGAAAGTAGTTGAGGTGATTGAGGTAACATGTCCATGTAGGTAGAGGTTAAAGTAAATAGGCAATCAGGATGGATAATAAACAGAGTAGCAGCAGCATATGTGAAAGAAAGTATGTCTGTGTAAGTGTGTGTGTGTGTGTGTGTGTGTGTGTGTGTGTGTGTGTGTGTGTGTGTGTGTGTGTGTGTGTGTGTGTGTGTGTGTGTGTGTGTGTGTGTGTGTGTGTGTGTGTGTGTGTGTGTGTGTGTGTGGCATCAATATGCGTGTTTGTGTGAGCACATGTAGTGTGTGTGTTGGAGTGTCAGTGTAGTATGTGTGAGTGTGTGGGTAGAGTCCAGTGAGTGTGCATACTGTAGAGCCATTGTAAGAGAATGTCCGTGTAAAAAAGAGGGTGTCCATGCAAATAGTCTGGGTAGCCAAGTCTTACAGCTTGGGGATAAAAGCTGTTCATGAGCCTTGTCATGCGGTAGCAGAGAGAACAGTCTATGATTTGGGTGACTGAAGTCTTTGACAATTTTAGGGCCCTCTCTCTGACACCGCATGGTATAGAGGTCCTGGGTGGCAGGGAACACGGCCCCTGTGATGTACTGGGCCATATGCACTACTATCTATAGCAACTGGCGGTCGGATGCCAAGCAGTTGCCATACCAAGCAGTGATGCAGCACAACTCCAACACCATCATTAAGTTTACTGACGACACATCACCGACAACGATGAGACAGCGTATAGGGAGGAGGTCAGAGAACTGGTAGTGTGGTGCCAGGACAATAACCTCTCTCTCAATGTGAGCAAGACAAAGGATCTGATTGTGGACTATAGGAAAAGGCGGGCCAAACAGGGTCCCGTTAACATTGACGGGGCTGAAGTGGAGCTTGTCGAGAGTTTCAAGTTCCTTGGTGTCCACATCAACAACAAACTACCATGGTCCAAACACACCAAGACAGTTGTGAAGAAGGCATGAAAACACATAGGAGACTGAAAAGATTTGGCCTGGGTCCGCAGATCCTCAAAAATGTCTACAGCTGCACCATCGAGAGCATCCTGACCGGTTCCATCACTGCCTGGAATGGCAACTGCTCGGCAAAGGGTAGTGTGTACGGCCCAGTACATCACTTGGGCCAAGCTTCCTGACATCCAGGACCTATATACTAAGCATTTCAAGGTAAGGTGGACAAGGTAATACAACACCTGTTATCTTCGGCGCATGTGACATAAAATTGTATTTTATTTGTTATTGTTGGCCATGACCAGCCTTTCAAAGCATTTCATGGCTACAAATGTGAGTGCTACGGGGAGATAGTCATTTAGACAGGTTACCTTGGCGTTTTGGGAACAGGGACTCTGGTGGTCTGCTTGAAATATATAGGTATTACAGACTGGGTCAGGGAGAGGTTGAAAATGTCAGTGAAGACACTTGCCAGCTGGTCAGTGCATGCTCTGAGTGTGCGTCCTGAAGAAATAGTATGGTCTACAGCTTATCATAAGGTATTCTAACTCAGGCGAGCATAGGGCCGGCGCCAGAACAAATCGGTTGGACGAGCCTTTGATATCCGCAAGCAGACACGTTTTGTCACGGGATCTCCTATGTGTGCGCATGCTTCCGCGTTAATACTTTTTGTCACGGGATCTCCTATGTGTGCGCATGCTTCCGCGTTAATACGTTTTGTCACGGGATCTCCTATGTGTGCGCATGCTTCCCCGTTAATACTTTTTGTCACAGGATCTCCTATGTGTGCGCATGCTTCCACGTTAATACTTTTTGTCACGGGATCTCCTATGTGTGCGCATGCTTCCGCGTTAATACTTTTTGTCACGGGATCTCCTATGTGTGCGCATGCTTCCGCGTTAATACGTTTTGTCACGGGATCTCCTATGTGTGCGCATGCTTCCGCGTTAATACGTTTTGTCACGGGATCTCCTATGTGTGCGCATGCTTCCGCGTTAATACTTTTTGTCACGGGATCTCCTATGTGTGCGCATGCTTCCGCGTTAATACTTTTTGTCGCGGGATCTCCTATGTGTGCTCATGCTTCCGCGTTAATACGTTTTGTCACGGGATCTCCTATGTGTGCGCATGCTTCCGCGTTAATACCTTTTGTCACGGGATCTCCTATGTGTGCGCATGCTTCCACGTTAATACTTTTATCACGGGATCTCCTATGTGTGCGCATGCTTCCGCGTTAATACGTTTTGTCACGGGATCTCCTATGTGTGCGCATGCTTCCGCGTTAATACTTTTTGTCACGGGATCTCCTATGTGTGCGCATGCTTCCGCGTTAATACGTTTTGTCACGGGATCTCCTATGTCTGCGCATGCTTCCGCGTTAATACTTTTTGTCACGGGATCTCCTATGTGTGCGCATGCTTCCGCGTTAATACTTTTTGTCACGGGATCTCCTATGTGTGCGCATGCTTCCGCGTTAATACTTTTTGTCACGGGATCTCCTATGTGTGCGCATGCTTCCGCGTTAATACGTTTTGTCACGGGATCTCCTATGTGTGCGCATGCTTCCGCGTTAATACGTTTTGTCACGGGATCTCCTATGTGTGCGCATGCTTCCGCGTTAATACGTTTTGTCACGGGATCTCTTATGTGTGCGCATGCTTCCGCGTTAATACGTTTTGTCACGGGATCTCCTATGTGTGTGCATGCTTCAGCGTTAATACGTTTTGTCACGGGATCTCCTATGTGTGCGCATGCTTCCGCGTTAATACTTTTTGTCACGGGATCTCCTATGTGTGCGCATGCTTCCGCGTTAATACTTTTATCAAGGGATCTCCTATGTGTGCGCATGCTTCCGCGTTAATACTTTTTGTCACGGGATCTCCTATGTGTGCGCATGCTTCCGCGTTAATACTTTTTGTCACGGGATCTCCTATGTGTGCGCATGCTTCCGCGTTAATACGTTTTGTCACGGGATCTCCTATGTGTGCGCATGCTTCAGCGTTAATACGTTTTGTCACGGGATCTCCTATGTGTGCGCATGCTTCCGCGTTAATACTTTTATCACGGGATCTCCTATGTGTGCGCATGCTTCCGCGTTAATACGTTTTGTCACGGGATCTCCTATGTGTGCGCATGCTTCCGCGTTAAAACGTTTTGTCATGGGATCTCCTTTGTGTGCGCATGCTTCCGCGTTAAAGTTGTTAAAGTTGTTATACCGCGGCAGCTCGTGAGTTTCTAGTTTTGGAAACTTACCATTTATCCTACCATTTCTAACCAATGATTATTTTGACATGCATTTTTGTGGAACAGTTTCATTTCAATGATAACGTTTTAGTTTCTCAAAACCATTGTCACGTGGTTAATCATAAAAATCAACTAAGGCAAGAGCACCAGCCTCTACCATATGGAAATATTGATACACTGTGGTCCATTGCGGCTAAAGAAATAAGCGTGCAGAACTCAGAGATAGCCTATAGGCAGCAATAGGCCTATAACTTCCATCGTCAAGTAAGTAAAATATATGGGCCTAAGGCTGACAAATAAAAACAGTTTCAATCACATTCATCGATCTACTCCGCCTGTCTGCCTCCCTTTCTGTCTGTCTTGACTTGAGCTATAGCTAGTGAAGTGTAACATTCTATCAAATCATCAACTGGATCCGGAGGAAGCTGTTGCTAGCGAACTCGCAACATTGTATCAACTAGCCTATTCCACTCCCTCAGAGTTTCCTTCGCCAGTCAGCTCGGGAAAGGCTGCTGTTTTTTATGATTTTTCCACTGGATATATGGAAATATCAGATCATTATATTTTGCTCTTTCACGAGGCTTGGTGATTATCGAGGCCGGGAGTGTTGGAAAGATTTTTAAAATGCTGAGTAACTATCATTTGCAATGGATGTTAAAAAAAATACTTTGTTTACAAATTGTGAGGTGATGAAAAAATGACTGAGAAGATCTGCTTAATTAGTGGTGGATGTGGTGAGTTAAGACAATCTGAAATCAGACATTCCTACATTGCATGCAGCAGGCCAGGTAGGCCTATCCGTGCTTAGGCTTGCACGCTCCCTCAAAGTTATTAGGACAGAGAAACCAGACACGTACTCATTGCTTATGGAGCACTCCAAACAAAAGACAATGAAAAGATTGACAAAACCCGTAATGGTTATGAAATAAACCCAAACTTGTTTCTCACACATGTAACAGGCTGTGAACTTTGCAAACAAAGTTTACACTCCGACAATGAGAATGGTAAATTACTGTGATTACTACATGCATTAACAGTAACGTATGTAACCAAATGACGAGGGGTTAACAGTACATTTACTAGGCCTACTGGTGACATATGTAATGGGGAATTGATTCAAAATAAATCATCAAAGGGCAAAGAATTCACACAATGAAACAATGAATTCGCGGGAGACAGCAGAGCGCATAGAGAGAAATGCCATATCTTCACCACAGACCTAATTCCCCTTCTTCTTGTTGCCACATTTTAAATTATACTAAAGACATTATGTTTACACATATTTTAGATGCTTTTCACAGAAAGACGCAACTCAATCAGCTAGACATATTGCCACGTACGCTGCCCAAATCACAATTGTGATTTGAAACAATCCACAACCATTTTGTTAAAGAAGCTAATGATCTTCTGTGGCTAAGTCATGCATTTCTGGTGAAGTATTTTGAAAATTTTTACTTAAATAGGAGTAATTACATAATTTTGGCAAAACATCAATTTACTTTAGGAGAAGCCAGCATCCTAACAGTTCACTGTGTACCCACCAACTTTCCTTACCCATTCGCAAGAGGCTGAAACCAGAGATCTGTATAAATGACGAGATGCTCATGTCTCCGCCCCAAATGCGCGAAGGCAGACGACAAGCTTATGATAGCCCATAGAAACGCATTGGGCTTATTCTGGACCGATTTTGGCAAGTGAGCCCTCTCACTTCACCTCTTCCTCTCTGCTGAAACTCTCACAGGAGAAAGCATCCAAGTGAGCGAAACAGCTCCCCTCTGTCTTACTATATGTAGCCCATGCATCTGATGCTCTCTGGACATAAATAGTATGACCTGCCATACTCTTTTGGTCCAGACAGCATCAGATACATGGTCTACACATACTGAGACAAAGGGGTGTTGTTTCGCTCGCTGAGATGTTTTAACTGAGATAGATGTGTATTTCTATCGGTGTATGTCTCTGTCAAATAAATGATTATTATTTCAATATTTTATTTGAATGGACAAGGAAGTACGGTAGGGTGGGCCAGGACCCCGAAGGCCCGCCCATAACGCTGGCCCTGGGCGAGCAGAACCTTGAGACTTCCTTAATATTGCGCACCAGCTATTATTAACAGACACACATCCCCTCAGCTTCCACAACGCTACCGTTCAGACCTGCCGATGTATAGAATAACCAGCTCGATACATTTTTCCATGTCCTTGTTCAGCCATGGTCTTCAGATCACAATGATAGGATAGTCTCGAATGGCGCTCGTCCAGTTTATTCTCAAGGGGTTGCACGTTCACCAATAGAACGGAGTGTAGAGGCGGTTTATCCACTCTCCGATGTAGCCTCGTCAGGTGTCCTGCACGCCGGCTCCTCCTTCTCAGAGTGTTCGGGGATTTGGGCCTGGTCTGGGATAATCAATATGTCCTTCGCCTCTGATGTCCAGAAGCTTTTTCTGGTCATAGGAAATGATAGCGGAAACAATATGTACAAAAAAAGTTAATACCAGCTCAAAAATACATAAAGCAGCACAATTGGTCAAGAGCCCGTAAAATGCTGCACTTTGGGAACAGATTATTATTGTGGCCGTATTGTCTGGTAATAACACATGTTTCATTGGACAGACTATATGATATAGACAATTATGGTTGCACAGTGAAAGGTTTGTACCAAATGATATACGGTACAAAGTTACTGTCCTTCACATCTACTGTACTATAATGAGACACCTGAAAACAGAAGACTGAATCACACCGAAACATAAAGAAGGGATTCAGAACTTATTTTCTGTTACACATCAACCTGCCCATGAAGACAGAGAGCTAGAGGTCAGAGACTACAGAGGGATGGAGGCAGGCGGCCTGCCTGTGCAGCGTGGCCCAAAAGATTGCTTTGATTTCAGTTCTCTCACAAATTGAGGAATTCTGGCTGTTGCAGCTTCGTGATGGACGGTGTCAGTTTGAAGACATGGAGCCCCAGCCTTTTGATCAGAATGGTTTATGAGGAGTCAGCCTGAAAAGACAGATACGACCAGACCACAATTACAAACGAAACGCAAGGGATAGAAAATAATGTGACACACAGACACAAAGACTGACATTTCCCTTGTTTCCTAGCGTTGTGCTTTGAGAGGGTTTGGATAAGAGGGAGAAAAACCCCGGATAGTGACTGACTCAAAAAGCATACTAGATGTGGGTCCAATGAGACTGCAATTATAGAATAAAACTCCCCCTACGTGCAATCTTTCTTCCACGTTTGCATGGGAACCTTTTCCAAATGAACCTTCCCTTTGTTGCAGTCTCTCCGGCAACATATTGACATTGTTCTCCGTGACAGGAGAAGGCAGAGCCTGTTCATGTGAAAGTAAGTGCATTGAAATGAAAGAAGCCAGACGGAGTACGCCGTTACTTTGCAGTTAAGCCTCAATTCACTCCATTACCACCGCGATAGTCTTGTGTGTCTTATCGTATCGTAGCTCACAGTGCTACAATATTGATACAGATTCACCGTTTCGTGTCACGGAGGGTCTATGTTTTCCCGAGGTGTGTCGTCATGTAGCCTGCGGCCTTGCTGTATGGCTAATGTGTTTTCAGTGAGATCACCACGCTCTCGGTCTGTAGCTGGGCCATTTTGTCTGTGAGTTTCAAATTGGCAGCCTTCCCTCGGTTCTAAAATCCTTTAATGTTCATTCATGTTTAATACTGTAGAAATCGTTGTGGCCCCCAAGAGGTTACCCACAATCCTTTGTGCAATATTCATGTTAATGACATTAAAGTCACTGCAGCGCTGGGCTGAACAGTGTGGAGAAGTGATTGGTTTGAAAGTGAGACACGAGGCCTGGGAGAGATGAGGAGAAAGGCTAATGCTTCATTATTGAGAAGAGAGCATTTTAAACTTTGATAGCGGGAGGCTGTAGAGGCAATACAGCGCAACGGTATATTTTCTAAAGCTGGCTAGAGCTATTTTACAGCTACAGCTATTTTACTTTTGTGAGTCACAAAGAAAAAACCTCTCACTGTAAGCTGCTTCCGCTAGTCTCGTGCACTGCACGGGCTCAGAAGAAGGTTTTGCTTACCTGCTATTGAGTCAGGTAAAGAATACATAAAATCCCAATGGTTACAATGGACAATGACCTTTCCATGAACTGTAAATGTATCAATATACACTAAGTGTACATGATGTTGAATGCGTTCCACAGGGCTGCTGGCCCATGTTGACTCCAATGCTCCCCACAGTTTTGTCAAGTTGGCTGGATGTCCTTTGGCTGGTGGACCATTCTTGATACAGACGGGAAACTGTTGAGCGTGAAACACCCAGCAGCGTTGCAGTTCTTGACACTCCTCGAACTGGTGCATCTGGCACCTACTACCATACCCCATTCAAAGGCACTTAAATCTTTTGTCTTGCTCATTCACCCTCTGAATGGCACAGATACACAATCCATGTCTCAAGGCTTAAACATAATCATTTAACCTGTCTCCTCCCCTTCACCTACACTGATTGAAGTGGATTTAACAGGTGACATCAATAAGGGATCATAACTTTCACCTGGATTCATCTGGTCAGTCTATGTCATGGAAAGAGCAGGTGTTCCTAATGTGTACAGTGTACAACACTATACAACAATATAGTTACAATCATCATGCAGATACTTTTGACTGTAATAGTAATAGGAGCCACATTAATATTCTCAGTTCTGCCTGGTCGTGGTTGACTGGGAGCAGTGCTGTAGTATGGTTCAGTACAGAGGAGCACGGCAGCAGCACAGAACCCACCAGGAATAATTGTTATTCAAACAGGAGCTTTGCCCGCTCGGCATCTGAGATGTGCCAGACCAAGAGGAAGTTATGTGCCATAAAACATTTAGCTCTAAGCACAGTTATCCCAGCTCATGTCTCTTTAAGATGATTCATAGTGGGTTAGAGAGAGATAGGAGCATTTTTCAGTGTTTGCCACGCTTTATCGATTCATTCTGTTCTATTCAAAACAGTATTTTCATCTAATTACTATTCAAAATGTAACTATTAACCAACGCCGCAGGTAGGGTTTGTAGCTAATGCTGTGTATGTATGCATGACAGTCAGGGAGCAACAGGATGCATGCCCATTGATTTCTACAGTAATATATACACACTCAGTCGGAACGCACCAACTAAAGGTCAAGAGAGATGGGAGGCGACTTACAGATTGTTCTATTGACATTCTCCATTACAGAGGGGGGATTGTGAATTGAACACTTAGCGGTATATTGTGTGTGTGTGCATGTGTGTGTGCGTGCGTGTGTGTGTGTGTGAACCTCATAGCAGTTCCTGTTGCTAATTACTTGTGATTGCTGCCCCGAGGATGCTACACGCCTCTCACCTGAGAATTGAACCAGCTATTTCCCAGCACCATCAAATCAGATCATACACTGACTGTATCACTAACTATATTTGCAGCAGCACACTAGACTTACAGACCAGACAGGTGTTTTGTGTGAGTGATACGTCCCCTCTGGGGAAAGGAGAGGAAAGCCATGACTAATGCCGGCTAATTGAGATCGCTTTTTTTTCCTTCTCGTAAATACAGTATAGTACCCTGTAATGGAGTCTATTCCCTCAATGAGCGTTTTAAACTCTTTAGTCAGGACGATTGCTGACTCACTCCTTAATCCTATGAGCCTCCACTCACAGCACGGGGCAATGACTTGTTCATCCTCTTTTAGCGTAATTTGGCTCCAGCCAGCGGGGGAGTTAACATGGATAGGGGGAGGGAGGGAGAGCGGAAGGTGGCCCAGTTAGCTCAAACAAACACAATCACTGTGATGACACTCCTTGGCTGCAGACAAGAGGAAACCATGCTGAATGCACAGAGAACACAGTTTCCTACCACTGCTTTCTGTTTGCCTCTTAGTAGAAGAGACAGGTCTGTCCACACTGGACATTGTGTGCCATGGCAACCTGTCTTTTTGCTTTGTACCTGATTCACCAGCTCCGCTCCAATCCAAACACTCTCCAAACGTTGTTGGTTACGTGAAGAGAGACTGAAAGGAGGATTGGATTCTGAACTGAAGAGAAGCTAACAGGATTGTGTGTGTGTGTGTGTGGGGGGGGGTTAAACAAATCAGGCGGTTTAGTTCTGTGTCTTTGCAATATGAGCCAGTTGTTTTATGAGTGGGATGATATGCTCTTTATCTGTGTCTTCACACATATTTCTCTATTCCATTTTGCCTTGTTATCAAATCAAATTGTATTGGTTGCATACAGGTTTAGCAGATGTTATTGCGGATGTAGTGAAATGAAGTGTTACTAGCTCCAAAAGTGCAGTAATATCTAACAATACACAACAATAAACACAAAGCAGTAAAACCTTGAAATCAGCCCTTGCTTTGACAGGAAGCCAGTGTAGAGAGGCTAGCACTGGAGTAATATGATCAATTTTTTTGGTTCTAGTCACGATTCTAGCAGCCGTATTTAGCACTAACTGAAGTTTATTTAGTGCTTTATACGGGTAGCCGGAAAATAGAGCATTGCAGTAGTCTAACCTAGAAGTGACAAAAGCATGGATTAATTTTTCTGCATCATTTTTGGACAGAAAGTTTCTGATTTTTGCAATGTTACGTAGATGGAAAAAAGCTGTCCTCAAAATGGTCTTGATATGTTCTTCAAAAGAGAGATCAGGGTCCAGAGTAACGCCGAGGTCCTTCACAGTTTTATTTGAGACGACTGTACAACCATTAAGATTAATTGTCAGATTCGACAGAAGATCTCTTTGTTTCTTGGGACCTAGAACAAGCATCTCTGTTTTGTCCGAGTTTAATAGTAGAAAGTTTGCAGCCATCCACTTCCTTATGTCTGAAACACATGCTTCTAGCGAGGGCAATTTTGGGGCTTCACCATGTTTCATTGAAATGTACAGCTGTGTGTCATCCGCATAGCAGTGAATGTTAACATTATGTTTTCGAATAACATCCCCAAGAGGTAAAATATATAGTGAAAACAATAGTGGTCCTAAAACGGAACCTTGAGTTAGAAAAATAGGATGATCGAGCAGCAGTAAGGGCTCTTCGGTACTGCACAGTACCGTCTTTCCAAGCTAGTCGGAAGACTTCCAGTTTGGTGTGGCGCCATTGCCGTTCCAATTTTCTGGAAGCTTGCTTCAGAGCTCGGGTATTTTCTGTGTACCAGGGAGCTAGTTTCTTATGAGATTTTTTTTTAGTTTTTAGGGGTGCAACTGCATCTAGGGTATTGCGCAAGGTTAAATTGAGATCCTCAGTTAGGTGGTTAACTGATTTTTGTCCACTGGCGTCCTTGGGTAGGCAGAGGGAGTCTGGAAGGGCATCAAGGAATCTTTGTGTTGTCTGTGAATTTATAGCACGACTTTTGATGTTCCTTGGTTGGGGTCTGAGCAGATTATTTGTTGCAATTGCAAACGTAATAAAATGGTGGTCCGATAGTCCAGGATTATGAGGAAAAACATTAAAGATCCACAACATTTATTCCATGGGACAAAACTAGGTCCAGCGTATGACTGTGACAGTGAGTGGGTCCAGAGACATGTTGGACAAAACCCACTGAGTCGATGATGGCTCCGAAAGCCTTTTGGAGTGGGTCTGTGGACTTTTCCATGTGAATATTAAAGTCACCAAAGATTAGAATATTATCTGCTATGACTACAAGGTCCGATAGGAATTCAGGGAACTCAGTGAGAAACGCGGTATATGGCCCAGGAGGCCTGTAAACAGTAGCTCTAAAAAGTGATTGAGTAGGCTGCATAGATTTCATGACTAGAAGCTCAAAAGACGAAAACGTCATTTTTTTTTTGTCAATTGAAATTTGCTATCGTAAATGTTAGCAACACCTCCACCTTTGCGGGATGCACGGGGGATATGGTCACTAGTGTAGCCAGGAGGTGAGGCCTCATTTAAAACAGTAAATTCATCAGGCTTAAGCCATGTTTCAGTCAGGCCAATCACATCAAGATTATGATCAGTGATTAGTTCATTGACTATAATTGCCTTTGAAGTAAGGGATCTAACATTAAGTAGCCCTATTTTGAGATGTGAGGTATCATGATCTCTTTCAGTAATGACAGGAATGGAGGTGGTCTTTATCCTAGTGAGATTGCTAAGGCGAACACCGCCATGTTTAGTTTTGCCCAACCTTGGTCGAGGCACAGACACGGTCTCAATGGTGATAGCTGAGCTGACTACACTGACTGTGCTAGTGGCAGACTCCACTATGCTGGCAGGATGGCTGGCTAACAGCCTGCTGCCTGGCCTGCACCCTATTTCATTGTGGAGCTAGAGGAGTTAGAGCCCTGTCTATGTTGGTAGATAAGATGAGAGCACCCCTCCAGCTAGGATGGAGTCCGTCACTCCTCAGCAGGTCAGGCTTGGTCCTGTTTGTGGGTGAGTCCCAGAAAGAGGGCCAATTATCTACAAATTCTATCTTTTGGGAGGGGCAGAAAACAGTTTTCAACCAGCGATTGAGTTGTGAGACTCTGCTGTAGAGCTCATCACTCCCCCTAACTGGGAGGTGGCCAGAGATAATTACTCGATGCCGACACATCTTTCTACCTGATATGCACGCAGAAGCTATGTTGCGCTTGGTGATCTCTGACTGTTTCATCCTAACATCGTTGGTGCCGACGTGGATAACAATATCTCTATACTCTCTACACTCGCCAGTTTTAGCTTTAGCCAGCACCATCTTCAGATTAGCCTTAACGTCGGTAGCCCTGCCCCCGGGTAAACAGTGTATGATCGCTGGATGATTCGCTTTAAGTGTAATACTGCGGGTAATGGAGTCGCCAATGACTAGAGTTTTCAATTTGTCAGAGCTAATGGTGGGAAGCTTCGGCGTCTCAGACCCCGTAACGGAAGGAGTAGAGACCAGAGAAGACTCGGCCTCTGACTCCGACCCGCAGCCTAATGGGGAAAACCGGTTGAAAGTTTCTGTCGGCTGAATGAGCGACACCGGTTCTGCGTTCCTACAGCATTTCCTTCCAGAAACCGTGAGAAGGTTGTCCGGCTGCGGGGACTGTGCCAGGGGATTTATACTACTATCTGTACTTACTGGTGGCACAGACGCTGTTTCATCCTTTCCTACACTGAAATTACCCTTGCCTAACGATTGCGTCTGAAGCTGGGCTTGCAGCACACCTATCATCGCCGCAAGGCGAGTACAGCGGCTGCAATTAGAAGGCATCATGTTAATGTTACTACTTAGCTTCGGCTGTTGGAGGTCTTGACGAATCGTGTCCAGATAAAGCGTCCGGAGTGAAAAAGTTGAGGAAAAAATAAATAAATATATGAACGGTAATTAAAAAGTGAAAACCGTAAAGTTGTCAGGTAGCAAAATAGGTTGGCAACAAAACGCACAGCAACTCGAAAACAAGCCTGCAAGTTGTGACCGGAAATGACGTCCGCTCTATGACGTATGTCGAGTGGAGACGAATGGATTCTGTGTTGCTCACTCCAGTCAGCAGATGGCGATGTGAGTTTTTCATACAGACCTTCTCCAGATCCTTCAGGTTTCGGGGCTGTCGCTGGGCAATACAGACTTTCAGCTCCCTCCAAAGACTTTCTATTGGGTTCAGGTCTGGAGACTGGCTAGGCCACTCCAGGACCTTGAGATGCTTCTGACGGAGCCACTCCTTAGTTGCCCTGGCTGTGTGTTTCGGGTCATTGTCATGCTGGAAGACCCAGCCACGACCCATCTTCAATGCTCTTACTGAGGGAAGGAGGTTGTTGGCCAAGATCTCGCGATACATGGCCCCATCCATGCTCCCCTCAATACGGTGCAGTCGTCCTGTCCCCTTTGCAGGAAAGCATCCCCAAAGAATGATGTTTCCACCTCCATGCTTCATGGTTGGGATGGTGTGTTTGGGGTTGTACTCATCCTTCTTCTTCCTCCAAACACAGCGAGTGGAGTTTAGACCAAAAAGCTCTATTTTTGTCTCCTCAGACCACATGACCTTCTCCCATTCCTCCTCTGGATCATCCAGATGGTCATTGGCAAACTTCAGACGTGCCTGGACATGCGCTGGCTTGAGCAGGGGGACCTTGCGTGCGCTGCAGGATTTTAATCCATGACGGCGTAGTGTGTTACTAATGGTTTTCTTTGAGACTGTGGTCCCAGCTCTCTTCAGGTCATTGACCAGGTCCTGCCATGTAGTTTTGGGCTGATCCCTCACCTTCCTCATGATCATTGATGCCCCACGAGGTGAAATCTTACATGGAGCCCCAGACCGAGGGTGATTGACCGTCATCTTGAACTTCTTTCATTTTCTAATAATTGCTCCAACAGTTGTTGCCTTCTCACCAAGCTGCTTGCCTATTGTCCTGTAGCCCATCCCAGCCTTGTGCAGGTCTACAATTGTATCCCTGATGTCCTTACACAGCTCTCGGGTCTTGGCCATTGTGGAGAGGTTGGAGTCTGTTTGATTGAGTGTGCGGACAGGTGTCTTTTATACAGGTAATGAGTTCAAACAGGTGCAGTTAATTTCAGGTAATGAGTGGAGAACAGGAGGGATTTTTAAAGAAAAACTAACAGGTCTGTGAGAGACGGAATTCTTACTGGTTGGTAGGTGATCAAATACTTATGTCATGCAATAAAATGCTAATTAATTACTTAAAAATTAAGTAATTTTTCTTTTAGATTCCATCTCTCACAGTTGAAGTGTACCTATGATAAAAAATTACAGACCTCTACGTGCTTTGTAAGTAGGAAAACCTGCAAAATCAGCAGTGTATCAAATACTTGTTCTCCCCATTGTAAGTGTGTATAGACATTATGGACAGTATGTGGATAGAATACATAGTATATCTGAAGAATGTGTAGGATAGAATAGCATATTTACAGCCATAGTTGAATAGGATGGTTTTGATTAGAATACAGTACTATACATATGAAATGGATAAAACAGAATGGAAACATTAGTAAAGTGACCAGTGTTCCATTAGTAAAGTGACCAGTGTTCCATTAGTAAAGTGGCCAGTGTTCCATTAGTAAAGTGACCAGTGTTCCATTAGTAAAGTGACCAGTGTTCCATTAGTAAAGTGGCCAGTGTTCCATTAGTAAAGTGACCAGTGTTCCATTAGTAAAGTGGCCAGTGTTCCATTAGTAAAGTGACCAGTGTTCCATTAGTAAAGTGACCAGTGTTCCATTAGTAAAGTGGCCAGTGTTCCATTAGTAAAGTGACCAGTGTTCCATTAGTAAAGTGGCCAGTGTTCCATTAGTAAAGTGACCAGTGTTCCATTAGTAAAGTGACCAGTGTTCCATTAGTAAAGTGGCCAGTGTTCCATTAGTAAAGTGACCAGTGTTCCATTAGTAAAGTGACCAGTGTTCCATTAGTAAAGTGACCAGTGTTCTCTTAGTAAAGTGACCAGTGTTCCATGTCTATGCACATAGGATAACAGCCTTCAAGGTGCAGGGATGAGTAAGCGTGTGGTTGACAGCTAGTGCCAGTGACAAGTTCAGGGCCGGCTAGTGAAGGCTTAGTAAACCAAGTCATATGCTGCCTCACTCCGAGAAGGTCATTTCAAGCTATCGGCAAAACACATTTAAACACAGCATAGCTTAAATAGTCTGTCACGTTGTTATTCCTGCGTCAAACTTGTCAACATATTGACATCCGTTTTATATTGTAGACTACAGCATATCAAGTAAATGATTGTTTCTACATTTGCCACACACTTTACACAAATACTAAACATGACCAATTGTTAAGTTTCTGGTGGGAGTGAAATGACTAAGGAGATCATTCAACATAGCTTTTTTTATTTTATTTAAGTACAGTATATCTCACCTCCTGTGCTTTTGTCAAAACACATCATGGAGTGTTGCCATTCCATTGTTCCAACCGTCGTAATGTTCTGCTGTGCAGGGGGAGCCATAAAGCCAGAGGCTGCTACCAAGCTCAAAGTCACAGCCATGTCCGCCCTTAGCAGATAATTAGTGTACGACACCCACAGACGACCAGCTAACGTTCACAGCAACTGACTTTCATTGCAAATGACACTGGGTCTTTAACGTTTCCAAGCGTAATGCATTTGCTCATGGCAAAGGTTTTACAACTTCAATTTTACTGCTTTATTAAAACAAATGTGAGTGTGACCTACACATTACCTTTTCCCTCTCTTCATATTAGCTGTTGAGTGGCATGTGGCAATGTGTCTGGCTCCTGCTTGTAAAATGTGTATGTGTGTGTGTGTTGTGTGTGTGTATTCTGTACACATAGCTAGTGTTTATGGTGCATGCAAAGGAGGACTTATTCCTACAGGGACAGGTGGACAGGCCTTTGGCAGGCCCACTAATGGGCTACGGTCTGTGGCTCCACCTGTTCCAATGCATTTCTCTCCTTGGATAAGGAATGCTAGCGCCACGTGGAGAAACGGCACAGAAGGGAAGTTGAAGAGGTAATGGTAAGATAGGGGGCTTGAGAGGCAGGGAAGATCATTTCTGATTTCACAGGTATTATTCTGGCAGCCATTTAAAAACTAAACAGCACCTCTGCTGAGAGAAGAGAGGTAGAGAAATGACAGAAGGCTTCAAGGACAAGGACCCTGCAAAAGAGGTCTGACAGCCCAACTTGTTGTTTCTAGAGGATTCAGCAACGGGAGTGTAAAGAATGATTATTTTTTGAGTGAAATAGAGTGACAGTGTGGAACATTCCCCTGGGGATTTCATTCCCGGAAGGGTATCTCTGCACATTAAGTAACCTATATATATTACGTATTAGCAGTGTTTGACAGGTAATTCTTTTAGACAATAAAAGGGAGAGGGAAAGTTGCCTCGGAGTAATTCGGCCTCTAAGAGCACAACCATGCCTGTAGTCAGTTTCATCCTCCCGCATTGACACACGGTGTTATTTAAAATACATTTCATCTTCATTTCAACAGTGGGGCCCCTCTGATCTGTTCAAATATACTTTGCATTCAGAGCAGTCTGTTTGCGTGAGTCTGCGCTGAGTGAAAACCCAGATCTATCTTGATAATTGTCACATGCTCGAGTCGAGTGTGGACAGAGTGAAACACGATCGCCACGCCTCCTCGCAATTCTATGAATTAATAAGCAGATCCAACTCAGCCGCTGCAACACTTAGTATTCACACTGTCCGTGTCAATCAACTGCAGTGAAAACATTGTCATTTCATAAAAAGATAGACAAGAGTAAGTACACTGAAAAGGCACATGAAAAACCTACATTAACATAACCCAGGTCTGTTCATCTCTATACTTACATCCTTCTGCTCTGCCCATCCCTAATGTCTGTCTATATACTGTATTTACCATAGAATTACATATATCATTAATTCTAGGATCTCTATGGTAGTTACAATGTTCTGCTCTGCCCATCCCTACTAATATCCCTGTATTTCCTGATGATAGACTGGGTATGTGTTGTGCTGGATGTTACCCTGAGGTGGTGTTGTGTTAATAGACTTCTTTAGTCACAGATGTGTGTGACAGACAGGTGGCCTGGGCTGGCCCAGGTGCTCAGTAGAAGTGCTCTTCTGGGTGAGAGGCTGACACAAACACTCCCTCTAGGGACCAATTCACAACTCGCTCACTCAATAACACTCCCTCCTCTCTCTCCTCCTCTCCCTCTTGTTCTCCCTCTCTCTACCTATCTCTCCCTCTCTCTGACTCGCAATCTCTCACACACACACCCTCTTTCCCTCACCTCTCTCTCGCACTCTTGCAAACACACACTCTCTGTCACATCTCTACATCTCTCTCTCTCTCTTGCTCTTCCTCTGTCTGACATTCATACAATAGAAGTCTCCAACATGGCCTCGGTATTTCTCTAACTCTCACTTTAAAATAGTTACTCACTAAATCTTTTATTTTTTTTAAATTGCATACACCAAGAGAGTCAGAGCTGGAACGATTGAGAAATAGGTGTCACAGATTGAGTGTGTGTGTGTGTGTGTGTGTGTGTGTGTGTGAGAATCTTTGGAGGACTGTGTGCATGCACGCAAGGCCATACTTGAATGCATGCATACATACACATCTTTTCAAACCACAGCACATCCCTCTTTCAAAGAGAATACCTCTGTAGCTACCATTGTGTCTTGTCGTACATACTGGTGTTTTTAAGCAGTACTCATTTGTTAAATGTGAGTCTCATAATGTTAATCACTCATCTATGTAAATCGGTAATGAGCCAACTTCGACGTTGTTTTTTTAGAGATATTTGTTTGGTTAGAATATGATTGATTTGGAAAGACAAACCGAATGCTCGTGGTGTCGGTCTGCATGCTGTGAAAATTGGCCCCTCACTTGAGATGAGGACAAAACGTTCAGCCATGGGCAATTATCTTGTCGTAGACAGTCAAACCTCAGAGGTGTCTGTGTTACAAAGCACGCTGGCGCCCTCCTGAGGTAATTCACTTTTTATTTTATTTTTCACTACATCACATCTTGAGAAATGGCAGGGAAGTTTTATTCCTAACAGTTATGTTCTCTGCTTTTAGAGATAACAGGTGGAAAAAAAACATTTCATTCTGAGACATGCAAAATCAACTGGAAATATTAGTGTTTCTTTGGCAAATCGCCCTGCTAATAACTTCTGTATGAAAATAGCACTCTAGATCACTCAAAAGGGTTATGCTTTGTCTTTGGAATAACAGTGACAACACTGCTCCTCTGACTCTCCTGAATTCTGTCAGATTATTTTTTTAAATATTCAATGTGTTCACCCTATTTTTATATCTAGAATGTTTTCATGTTTTTCAAATAGTAATACTTTATTATACACATATGCCACTAGGTGGCTATAGGCACTTATACAATTAAATGAGGCTCTTCTGCCTCATATACAATTTGTCTCAGCTCTATTAAGCTTGCAAACTATACTCACCTTGAGTTGGGTTCAGGGTACAATCACTCAGTGCAGTAATATAAAAGAGGTTGTATGATACTATTACATTTTAGTCATTTAGTGACTTACAGTTATAAATACAAAACTGTCTCCTGTCGTTGTTTTTTAACAGTATTTACACCTCTATTCCCTCTCTCTGGCTCTACATCTGTTTACATCTGTTTACTGCAATCATATGCCCAGTAACACCTAAAGTCAGCCTCACCCAATGGAGTCCACAACTTCACCCCGCTGACTGTCAAAAACGGGGTGCAGCAGGGTGGAGTGTGGGGCTGTGGATGACTGAGGGGTGTTTGGCTGCGCTGGGCTGGCAGACTGGCGCGGGCAGGAAGAGAGCCCGGGTAGTATAAGAGTGTGGATGCCAGGGATGTCTCTTGGTGGGGCAAGGAAGGTTATTGCTGGGTGATATAAGGCCAGTAGGAAACTACCCACTGGGCAATAGTGTCAGGTTAATGTCCAACTTTTTGATTGATATCAACAAATGTAAATGACATCAGAAAATCAGCTAAACCTTTAAACCATGTTGTGGATATTATGGGTAAAACAGAGTGGGGGGGATACGGTGCATCTTTGACTGACGGGCTGGCCTTGGGAGTACACAAACAAATCTATACCACTGTTCATGGTCAGCTTGCAGCTCAGTCATAAACCAAACCCCATATTGATCATATTGGTAATATGACAATAATTTAGTATCTCGGAATTTGCAAAGGCAATTCACAGAGGGCGTATCTCAGCCCTTCCAGACATTAAAGCAATAAGGAACGACAAACTGTGATATATTGTGAATACATTACAGCTATGTCACACCCCCTACATTCATGGTTTACTTTTCATCAAACTTCAATCACATATTGTACTATCCCCTGAGGCACAAACTGGTTGAATCAATGTTGTTTTAATGAAATTTGTCACCGTATTGTGATATGGAATCTACATGGATAATACCTTGGTTTTAAGCGAGGTCATTTCAACCACAGAATTATGTCATCATTGTAACCCATTTTCAACATAGACAAACCTTGCATGAAATATGCTCAATTTGTACCTTTGAAAGAACGTCAGATCTTCAACGTTATATCCACTATCCGGAAAAAAAAACAATAGGCTAGGAAGCACCTCTAACTGGAGAGTTAATCTACAGCTATTAATTTGGTCTCCCATCCAGGGTTTTAACCAAGACCAGATTATTGATAGATCTCGTAATGACTAAATATACTGACTGTTGCTATCGAAGTCATTCCCAAGGGTTGGTTTAACAGAGCAAATTAAATGTTACCATACATTATAAAACATACATCATCAATGCTATACGACAGTAGTTAGTTCTATATAGCATTTGCAAAGTCATCAACAGCTATTGTATCTATACATATATTTGTTTTAAATGACAAAACATATACATTACCATTCAAAGGTTTGGGGTCACTTAGAAATGTCCTTGTTTTTGAAAGCAAAAAAAAAAGCCCATTAAAATAACTTCAAATTGATCAGAAATACAGTGTTGACATTGTTAATGTTGTAAATGACTATTGTAGCTGAAGACAGCAGATTTTTTTATGGAATATCTACAGTTGAAGTCGGAAGTTTACATACACCTTAGCCAAATACATTTAAACTCAGTTTTTCACAATTCCTGACATTTAATCCTAGTAAAAAATTCCCTGTTTTAAGTCAGTTAGGATCACCATTTTATTTTAAACAGGTGTAATGTCAGAATAATAGAAGAGAGAAAGATTTATTTCATCACATTCCCAGTGGATCAGAAGTGTACATACACTCAATTAGTATTTGGTAGCATTGCCTTTAAATTGTTTAATTTGGGTCAAACGTTTCAGGTAGCCTTCCACAAGCTTCCCACAATAAATTGGGTGAATTTTGGCCCATTCCTCCAGATAGAGCTGGTGTAACTGAGTCAGGTTCGGAGGCCTCCTTGCTCGCACATGCTTTTTCAGTTCTGCCCACAAATTTTCTATAGGATTGAGGTCAAGGCTTTGTGATGGCACTCCAATAACTTGACTTTGTTGTCCTTAAGCCATTTTGTCACAACGATGGAAGTATGATTGGGGTCATTGTCCATTTGGAAGACCCATTTGCAACCAAGCTTTAACTTCCTGACTGATGTCTTGAGATGTTGCTTCAATATATCCACATAACTTTCCTGATGATGCCATCTAACATGATGCCATCTATTTTGTGAAGTGCACCCAGTCCCTCCTGCAGCAACACATTACCACAACATGATGCTGCCACCCTCATGCTTCACGGTTGGGATGGCATTCTTTGGCTTGCAAGCCTCCCCAATTTCCTCCAAACATAATGATGGTCATTATGGCCAAACAGTTCTATTTTTGTTTCATCAGACAGAGGACATTTCCCCAAAAAGTACGATCTTCGTCCCCATGTGCAGTTGCAAACCGTAGTCTGGCTTTTTTATGGCGGTTTTGGAGCAGTGGCTTCTTCCTTGCTGAGCGGCCTTTCAGGTTATGTTGATATAGGACTCCTTTTACTGTGGATATAGATACTTTCGTACCTGTTTCCTCCAGCATCTTCACAAGGTCCTTTGCTGTAGTTCTGGGATTGATTTTCCCTTTTCGCACCAAAGTACATTCATCTCTAGGAGACAGAACGCGTCTCCTTCCTGAGCGGTATGACGGATGCGTGGTCCCATGGTGTTTATACTTGTGTACCATTGTTTGTACAGATGAACGTGGTACCTTCAGGCGTTTGGAAATTGCTCCCAAGGATGAACCAAATTTGTGGAGTGTTTTAAAAACGAGTTTTAATGACTCCAACCTAAGTGTATGTAAACTTCTAACTTGAACTGTATATGGTGCAGACTTCAGCAGCATGCGCCATCAATCTCTATCACTATCCCTCTCATGAGCCCATGCAAACTCACTGAACCTGGTCTACTGTATACAGTAGATTGCTTCATACAACCTTTGAAAATCAATCACCACCCATTGACTATGCTACAAAATTCAGTAACACTTTATATAGATAGTCCATCAGTAGATACTCCACAGACTATCAGTAACATTTCAACTATCAACTACCTTAACCCTTATTCTAAACCTAGCCCTATCTGTAACTTTAGCAAGCAGTTGCTTATCAACAGATCATTTGTTGATAGTATGACCATTGTTAGTATGACCATCTGTAAAGCATCTACAGATGGACGAGCCGGACTATCCAAATAAACTGTGACCTAAAATGCATTTTTTTTTATCCTTCTCTGTTAGTAAAATCTTTTTTTCCTCCATTCCAATGTCAACATGGTTGCTATTCCCTGTGCAAGGGGATATGAAGATGATGCTTTGCGGCCAGACTCCTGTGGGGGAGCAGTATGACAGCTTGTCTCTATGAAGGCTTGGTAATGAGAGAGAGTGTGTTCACAATGTCTACATGTGTCAGGCAGACCCACTGATGGTTGCTCTTGTTTTTCTGAAACTGTGTTTACACTTTAGTTTGCCTTTATGACAGTCTGAAGAGCAAACAGTAGATGGAACAGCAGTTACAACAACCAGACATCACATCTACACCAGCCATTTCACTTCTGGTTACGGTCTGGAAGTTCTATGTTTTCTCTATCTGCACAGTAATCTTTTGTATGCTATTTTCATTTCACATACAATAATGCCATGTAGTTTTTATACACATTACCCTCTAGATATGTAGGAAAAACATGTCCAACAATTTACATAGTCATAATGTCAATCATACTTTGCTCTGTTAGTTATTTGCTTTGTGGTGTGGAGAGGATTTACCCAGGTCATCCCATGACTCGAGGATTGAAAGTTCAAATCCCAGCAGGTCTAAAAGTACATCTCTGAATATCCTGCTTCCTACTGATACTTAGAATCCATACAAATCACTATTATGACTACATCAACTCATGAATGATACACTGCAACTACAGGACACAAAGAAGCATCAGTTAAACTATCTGTTTGTGTAATATGTTGGATCTTGTGCAGTGTCTCTCCCAGCGATTTGTCTCTATGTCCCAGTGCAACCCAACAGGCAGGCTGAGTCTTTAATTACATCATGCTTCTCAGAGAACACTAATTGCCTCACTAACGGCCCTAACTGCTTTGATGGGATCTGCTGAGAGGAGAGAGGAGTTTGTGAGCATTGTGTGTGTGTGTATATATATACACACACACACACACACACACACACACACACACACGTGTCAGTAGCATCCTTCTGTCCACCCTACTGTACAGTACATCTTCCCTGAGGTAAACTGTTGCTTAGGAACAACTAAGTTAATGGAGTCATTGGTTTTGACCAATGGATCATGCCCTGAATCATGGTATGGGTCAGAGGCTCTGGAGGTTAGGTGCTGTGGTGAAGTCCTCTTGGGAGTACATGGTTAAGTGAATACATGGTTAGACAATGTTTTCCTCTTCATGGTGGTTCATGAACAACTTCAAAACTACAGGAGATACAGTCTGAAAGCCTAACCATGCCCAAAATGATAGCCAGCATGCTCGGGACAAGGGGAGGGAACAATTTATCCATCTCTATGGGCTTGTCCTTAACCAAAAGGAGTCATGGAAAGACAAAAAAATGTGTACCTCAGTTATTATGACAAAGATATATTTATGGTCTTTACTCACTGAGTGGTAAATTACATGAATACCCTAATTGCACTAAGACATGCAGGGTGTGTCACGCCCTGACCTTAGAGATCCTTATTTATTCTCTATGTTTGGTTAGGTCAGGGTGTGACTCGGGTGGTAAAATCGATGTTTTCTATTTCTTTGTTGTTTTGCCGAGTGTGGTTCCCAATCAGAGGCAGCTGTCTATCGTTGTCTCTGATTGGGGATCAGATATAAGTTGTGATTTTCCCGTTTGGGTTTTGTGGGGTGTTATTTTCTGTTTAGTAGCTGTGCCTGACGGAACTGGTATTTTTGTTTAAGTGTTTCTTGTAAATAAATGTCATGAACACTTCCCACGCTGCGCTTTGGTCCACTCTTCCTTCCACCGAAGGACAAGCGTCACAGGGTGCCACTGGTATTTCTCAGAACTGAGAGGGCAGCAAATATCACTCTTGGCTCTTGGATGAAGTATACTACGTAATAAAGACATAAAATATGGGTTGCATTGATGGAGTCTATTTACTGACTGCCCTTTACCCAAGGTGGAGCAACTGGCCCAATGCATGGGGATGGTTTACCTAAAAGGACATTACATTGTGGATAATACATTTACAACGTTCTGAAAATATTGGGTCAATCGGATGGAATATACCTGGCTGGTCTTTAGAAGTGAGTCTTGTGGAATGTGTCCAGTGAGCGTACGTGCTTGTGTGTGTGTGTGCGTGCATTTGTGTTATGGTGAGTGAAGGAGGGGTCGTTGGACCACTCTTAAATCCCCAGCAGATGATAATACAACGATGGTGATGAGATTTTCTCTGTCACATGAGTGCTTGAGCTGTCTTGTGTGAACAGGACAACAGGAGATCAGCCAGTTGAACACACATCCTTTTAACTATCCAAACACTGGTTGATGTCTAAGATTACATAACCTGTGATTACCACAGGTTAAAGAATGACTTAATGGTGGTGTGACATACTGTATTGATCTATTGGTGAGCGGCTATCTTACTACAAATTAGAGGACTTCACGGGTCCACCCGAACCGGGACCCGAGCAGGTCCAGGTCCAAATTTCTAACATTTCCTTTGGGTGCGAGTTGGGTCCTGTTTGATTGTCATTGGGTCACTACAGCTGATAGACCCGAGTGGACCCGACTGAACCCGACCACAGCTCTGCATAGCCTATAGCATATTTATTTTATGCTGATAAGGTGAATTTATTGACTTATACAAGGCCAAGCCAACATACAGCATAAATATCTACACTACCGGTCAAAAGGTTTAGAACACATCCTTCAAGGGGTTTCTACATTGTAGAATAGTGATGAAATCAAAACTATGAAATAACACATATGGAATCATGTAGTAACCAAAAAAGTGTTAAATATAATATATATTTGGATTTGTTAGAGGTTCTCCAAATAGCCACCCTTTGCCTTGATATCAGCTTTGCACAATCTTGGCATTCTCTCAACCAGCTTCATGAGGTAGTCACCTGGAATGCATTTCAATTAACAAGTGTGCCTTGTTAAAAGTACATTTGGGGAATTTATTTCCTTCTTAATGCATTTGAACCAATCAGTTGTGTTATGACAAGGTAGGGGTGGTATACAGAAGATAGCCCTATTTGGTAAAAGACCAAGTCCATATTATGGCAAGAACAGCGCAAATAAGTAAAGAGAAATGACAGTCCATCATTACTTTGTTCTGTTCATAGGAGAGTGTGAATCAGGTCTTAATGGTCGAATTGCTGCAAAGAAACCACTACTAAAGGACACCAATAATAAGAAGAGAATTGCTTGGGCCAAGAAACACGAGCAATGGACATTAGAACGATGAAAATGTGTCATTTGGTCTGGAGTCCATATTTGAGATTTTTAGTTCCAACCGCCGTGTCTTTGTGAGACGTGGTGTGGGTCCCCAGTCCACCTGGCCGTGCTGCTGCTCCAGTTTCAACTGTTCTGCCTGTGATTATTATTATTTGACCATGCTGGTCATTTATGAACATTTGAACATATTGGCCATGTTCTGTTATAATCTCCACCCGGCACAACCAGAAGAGGACTGGCCACCCCACATAGCCTGGTTCCTCTCTAGGTTTCTTCCTAGGTTTGGCCTTCCTAGGGAGTTTTTCCTAGCCACCGTGCTTCTACACCTGCATTGCTTGCTGTTTGGGGTTTTAGGCTGGGTTTCTGTACAGCACTTTGAGATATCAGCTGATGTACGAAGGGCTATAAAAATAAATGTGATTTGATTTGGATGAACGGATGATCTCCGCATGTGTATTTCCCACCGTGAAGCGTAGAGGAGGAGGTGTTATGGTGTGGGTGACACTGTCTGTGATTTATTTAGAATTCAAGGCACACTTAACTAGCACACGCAATCCCATCTGGTTTGCGTATATGGGACTATCATTTGTTTTTCAACATGACCCAACACACCCTCAGACTGCTAAGGGCTATTTTACCAAGAAGGAGAGTGATGGAGTGCTGCATCAGATGACCTGGCCTCCACAATCCACCGACCTCAACCAAATTGATATGGTTTGGGATGAGTTGGAAGCGCAGAGTGAAGGAAAAGCATTCTACAAGTGCTCAGCATGTGTGGGAACTCCTTAAAGATGGCTGGAAAAGCATTCCATGTGAAGCTGGTTGAGAGAATGCTAAGAGTGTGCAAAGTTGTCATCAAGGCAAAGGTTGGCTATATGAAGAATCTCAAATATAAAATATATTTTGATTTCTATAACACTTTTTTGTTACTACATGATTCCATATGTGTTATTTCATAGTTTAACAGGTATGGGTCTAGACCAGACCCGATTTGGACAAGAGCCACAAAAATATAACATGTTTATCAGCCAAGTTACTCTTCTGGTTAACAAATACACTACTGGTCAAAAGTTTTAGAACAGCAACTCATTCAACGTTTTTTTCTTTATTTATACTATTTTATACATTGTAGAATAATAGTGAAGACTTATTAAGGTACGGGTCGGGTCTACGTCTGCTTGTCGTCAGGTTTATATGGGTTCGAGTCTGATTGTTCTCTGGTCCCTTCGGGTCTGGATCCAACTTTTTGGAGCCGAGAAGATCTCTACAAGAAATGTTTACAATTGGAAAATAAGCTTAGTTGCAGTCCCCATAAATGATAGATCAGATTTGAAGTGTATTAAAGCTGTCAATACCTATTGACCGGTTGTACCCCATAAGAAGAGGCTATGCTCACGACACAGCTGAATGGGACTAATTAAGCATTATGGCATGTGTCCTCTCCCCTCCTCTGGACTAGAAAACATTGGGATCTTGTAAAGTTGTTTTTGTCCGACAGCACACTAATCCCAAAATCTTCAGAGTGTGTGTACAGTCAGTGTGTGTCCGTGCAAATGTGTGTGTGTATACCTAACTGTGTCTGACACACATACTATGTCTGTTAACGTTACCTGTCGTCATGTGAGCCTTTATGCGTATGCATGCTGCAGTAGTTTATGTGTCTGGGGGGCTAGGGTCAGTTTGTTATATCTGGAGTACTTCTCCTGTCTTATCCGGTGGCCTGTGTGAATTTAAGTATGCTCTCTCTAATTCTCCCTTTCTCTCTTTCTTTCTCTCTCTCGGAGGACCTGAGCCCTATGACCATGCCTCAAGACTACCTGGCATGATGACTCCTTGCTGTCCCCAGTCCACCTGGCCTTGCTGCTGCTCCAGTTTCAACTGTTCTGCCTGCGGCTATGGAATCCTGACCTGTTCACCGGACGTGCTACCTGTCCCAGACCTATTATTTGACCATGCTGGTCATTTATGAACATTTGAACATCTTGGCCATGTTCTGTTATAATCTCCACCCGGCATAGCCAGAAGAGGACTGGCCACCCCTCATAGCCTGGTTCCTCTCTAGGTTCCTTCCTAGGTTTTGGCCTTTCTAGGGAGTTTTTCCTAGCCAACGTGCTTCAACACCTGCATTGCTTGCAGGGCCAATTAGTGTGCCTGGGCTCGAACAAGCGGACAATCACATTGCCTTCATTTTCTTTAAGCATCAACCTGGGGGCTCTCTTTCAAGTCCTGTCTTTTGAGAAGAGGCCAATGATTTGGCCCCGTGTCAGACCTATAGATTGTGTAACCTTTGTTGGGGTGAGGAGACAGTTTTCCGTGTGGGAAACCTGGCCGCGTGCAGTGGAATTGTTGTAGCTGCAACCCAGCGATAGTCAACGTTGTTTATCTCACACATCCCAGGGGGATTGCTCAGGACTCCGCTGGGATTGGATGTGTGAGGGGAGGGTTCCTAATTTTGACAGATTGGGAGCTAACAGAACTTCAATTATCAAAATGTACAGTAGTCCATGATGGATTGTTATGATTGACCCGTGTGTTTTGAGTAAGGTGGATTGTACCTTACTCAACTGTGTTGCAAAATCGTCATCATTAATTAACATGATTCAAAGGCCTAATAGCCATAATACTTGAGGACATTCCAGTTCAGGCGTTTTTCCTTAAGTGATCCAGAAAAATGTGCAATACAAAAATAAAGAGAAGGAAAAAACGACCATGCAAATGAAGATTATAGAACAAATAACTAAAGTTGAAACGAAACTAACACCTTTGGCGGGTGCTTCTGAAATCAAACAGAGACCTTGTTTTACTATCAACAGATTAGTTGACTCCACTATAAAGTAGACACATGCAAATGTAAAGAACGAACGCTGAAAGCTTTCGTTAATGAGAGATGCCTCTGATGTGTGTTGAGCCTGGAGGAACGAATGAAACTTCTAGCAGCAAGGGAAAAAAATGAACAATAATACTAATGAGTTACTCTATCACTGTTCATAGGACTCATTAATATTCAAGCTTAAATATACTATGGGTTTAAACTTAACACTGAGTTTTCATATTTGCTATAATATAAAGGTTTGTTAATTCAAAAAATATCAAGCTGTATAATACTGGGTGTCAGCCTGTTTCCCTTTGCTTTGTTTCACTTTCAGTCTTGAAACACTCAACTGAGTTGTTATTTCTCAAGCAAACTGCCTTCCTTAGATTTGGTTTTAGATCAATAAAGATTGACCCAAATGACCCAACTGTATGACAGAAATCTAGAACCAAGGTGGTGCGTCGGTGACCTTCCACACCTACATGTGTTGGCCATAAAAGTAAATTATCACTGATGTCTAAAGAGAAATGTTCTGTCTTCACATCCAGACAGATATGGCACTCAATCAAACAACTAACAAGATGTTAACAAGATGGCGCCGAAAGACCATGTTTATAGCTCCTAGCCAACTGTACAGTATATATTTTTTTGTGTGTGTTATTTCTTACATTATTTGCTCAGAACGTTTCTTGGATTATTACATACAGCTGGAAATAACTTTTGGATATTAGATCATAAATTCAACTTCCCTCACTTGGATCGTTTGTTTGAACTTCCCGAGCCAATTCCATTCATCGCAGGGGCTACTCCAAGACACCGTAACCAGAGAAGAGGAATAAGAAGTGGGCTTTTAGTCAGACTCTGGAAGCATGCATAGCATCCACCGCTTCCGAGTATATAACCCGATAATGTTCAGTCCATGGACAATAAAGTAGACTAGCTCAGGGCGAGGATATCCTTCCAGAGAGACATTAGGGACTTTAACCTACTTTGTTTCACGGAATCATGACTCTCTCCGGATATACTGTCCCCGTCCATTCAGCCACCGGAGTTCTCCATTCATCGCGAGGATGGGAAGAAAGAACTCTGGGAAAAAGAAAAGTAGAGGTGTATGTTTCATGATTAACTACACATGGTGTGATGCACAGGAACTCAAGTTTTTTTGTTCTTACCTCACCTTCAAATGCGGACCGCATTATATACAGAGAGAATTCTCTTTGGTCACCTTCATGGCAGTGTATATTCAAAAACCATCGATAGATGGCAGCATTCACGCAAAACTTAAATCGCGAACCACTGCATTTAACCTTGGCAAGGTGACTGGGAACACTGACGTGTACAAACAGACCTCCTAAGGCAATTAAACATGCAAAACAACAGTACATGGACAAAGTGGAGTCGCAATTCAACTGCTCACACGAGACATATGTGGCAGGGACTCCAGACAGTCACAGATCATAAAGGGAAAGCCAGCCATGTCACAGACACAGACACTATGTACCCGGACAAGCTAAACACCTCCTTCACCAGCGTCAAGTAAAACACAGTCCCAGAGAAGCGGACCACTGCTATTCACAAGGATTGTGAGCTCTTATTCTCTGTGGCTGACTTAAGTAAGACGTTTATCAAATCAAATCAAATTTATTTATATAGCCCTTCGTACATCAGCTGATATCTCAAAGTGCTGTACAGAAACCCAGCCTAAAACCCCAAACAGCAAACAATGCAGGTGTAAAAGCACGGTGGCTAGGAAAAACTCCCTAGAAAGGCCAAAACCTAGGAAGAAACCTAGAGAGGAACCAGGCTATGTGGGGTGGCCAGTCCTCTTCTGGCTGTGCCGGGTAGAGATTATAACAGAACATGACCAAGATGTTCAAATGTTCATAAATGACCAGCATGGTCGAATAATAATAAGGCAGAACAGTTGAAACTGGAGCAGCAGCACAGTCAGGTGGACTGGGGACAGCAAGGAGTCATCATGTCAGGTAGTCCTGGGGCACGGTCCTAGGGCTCAGGTCCTCCGAGAGAGAGAGAAAGAAAGAGAGAATTAGAGAGAGCATATGTGGGGTGGCCAGTCCTCTTCTGGCTGTGCCGGGTGGAGATTATAACAGAACGTGGCCAAGATGTTCAAATGTTCATAAATGACCAGCATGGTTGAATAATAGTAAGGCAGAACAGATGAAACTGGAGCAGCAGCATGGCCAGGTGGACTGGGGACAGCAAGGAGTCATCATGTCAGGTAGTCCTGGGACATGGTCCTAGGGCCCAGGCCAGTTGAAACTGGAGCAGCAGCATGGCCAGGTGGACTGGGGACAGCAAGGAGTCATCATGTCAGGTAGTCCTGGGGCATGGTCCTAGGGCTCAGGTCCTCCGAGAGAGAGAAAGAAAGAGAGAAGGAGAGAATTAGAGAACGCACACTTAGATTCACACAGGACACCGAATAGGACAGGAGAAGTACTCCAGATATAACAAACTGACCCTAGCCCCCGACACATAAACTAATGCAGCATAAATACTGGAGGCTGAGACAGGAGGGGTCAGGAGACACTGTGGCCCCAACCCGAGGACACCCCGGACAGGGCCAAACAGGAAGGATATAACCCCACCCACTTTGCCAAAGCACAGCCCCCACACCACTAGAGGGATATCTTCAACCACCAACTTACCATCCTGAGACAAGGCCGAGTATAGCCCACAAAGATCTCCGCCACGGCACAACCCAAGGGGGCGCCAACCCAGACAGGCCGACCACAACAGTGAATCAACCCACCCAGGTGACGCACCCCCCCAGGGACGGCATGAGAGAGCCCCAGTAAGCCAGTGACTCAGCCCCGTAACAGGGTAGAGGCAGAGAATCCCAGTGGAAAGAGGGAATCGGCCAGGCAGAGACAGCAAGGGCGGTTCGTTGCTCCAGAGCCTTTCCGTTCACCTTCCCACTCCTGGGCCAGACTACACTCAATCATATGACCCACTGAAGAGATGAGTCTTCAGTAAAGACTTAAAGGTTGAGACCGAGTTTGCGTCTCTGACATGGGTAGGCAGACCGTTCCATAAAAATGGAGCTCTATAGGAGAAAGCCCTGCCTCCAGCTGTTTGCTTAGAAATTCTAGGGACAATTAGGAGGCCTGCGTCTTGTGACCGTAGCGTACGTGTAGGTATGTACGGCAGGACCAAATCAGAGAGATAGGTAGGAGCAAGCCCATGTAATGCTTTGTAGGTTAGCAGTAAAACCTTGAAATCAGCCCTTGCTTTGACAGGAAGCCAGTGTAGAGAGGCTAGCACTGGAGTAATATGATCAAATTTTTGGTTCTAGTCAGGATTCTAGCAGCCGTATTCAGCACTAACTGAAGTTTATTTAGTGCTTTATCCGGGTAGCCGGAAAATAGAGCATTGCAGTAGTCTAACCTAGAAGTGACAAAAGCATGGATTAATTTTTCTGCATCATTTTTGGACAGAAAGTTTCTGATTTTTGCAATGTTACGTAGATGGAAAAAAGCTGTCCTCGAAATGGTCTTGATATGTTCTTCAAAAGAGAGATCAGGCTCCAGAGTAACGCCGAGGTCCTTCACAGTTTTATTTGAGACGACTGTACAACCATTAAGATTAATTGTCAGATTCAACAGAAGATCTCTTTGTTTCTTGGGACCTAGAACAAGCATCTCTGTTTTGTCCGAGTTTAATAGTAGAAAGTTTGCAGCCATCCACTTCCTTATGTCTGAAACACATGCTTCTAGCGAGGGCAATTTTGGGGCTTCACCATGTTTCATTGAAATGTACAGCTGTGTGTCATCTGCATAGCAGTGAAAGTTTACATTATGTTTTCGAATAACATCCCCAAGAGGTAAAATATATAGTGAAAACAATAGTGGTCCTAAAACAGAACCTTGAGGAACACCGAAATTTACAGTTGATTTGTCAGAGGACAAACCATTCACAGAGACAAACTGATATCTTTCCGACAGATAAGATCTAAACCAGGCCAGAACATGTCCGTGTAGACCAATTTGGGTTTCCAATCTCTCCAAAAGAATGTGGTGATCGATGGTATCAAAAGCAGCACTAAGGTCTAGGAGCACGAGGACAGATGCAGAGCCTCGGTCCGTTGCCATTAAAATGTCATTTACCACCTTCACAAGTGCCGTCTCAGTGCTATGATGGGGTCTAAAACCAGACTGAAGCATTTCGTATACATTGTTTGTCTTCAGGAAGGCAGTGAGTTGCTGCGCAACAGCCTTCTCTAAAATTTTTGAGAGGAATGGAAGATTCGATATAGGCCGATAGTTTTTATATTTTCTGGGTCAAGGTTTGGCTTTTTCAAGAGAGGCTTTATTACTGCCACTTTTAGTGAGTTTGGTACACATCCAGTGGATAGAGAGCCGTTTATTATGTTCAACATAGGAGGGCCAAGCACAGGAAGCAGCTCTTTCAGTAGTTTAGTTGGAATAGGGTCCAGTATGCAGCTTGAAGGTTTAGAGGCCATGATTATTTTCATCATTGTGTCAAGAGATATAGTACTAAAAGACTTGAGCGTCTCTCTTGATCCTAGGTCCTGGCAGAGTTGTGCAGACTCAGGACAACTGAGGTTTGGAGGAATACGCAGGTTTAAAGAGGAGTCCGTAATTTGCTTTCTAATAATCATAATCTTTTCCTCAAAGAAGTTCATGAATTTATCACTGCTAAAGTGAAAGTCATCCTCTCTTGGGGAATGCTGCTTTTTAGTTAGCTTTGCGACAGTATCAAAAAGGAATTTCGGATTGTTCTTATTTTCCTCAATTAAGTTAGAAAAATAGGATGATCGAGCAGCAGTAAGGGCTCTTCGGTACTGCACGGTACCGTCCATCCAAGCTAGTCGGAAGACTTCCAGTTTGGTGTGGCGCCATTTCCGTTCCAATTTTCTGGAAGCTTGCTTCAGAGCTCGGGTATTTTCTGTGTACCAGGGAGCTAGTTTCTTATGAGAATTTTGTTTTAGTTTTTAGAGGTGCAACTGCATCTAGGGTATTGCGCAGGGTTAAATTGAGATCCTCAGTTAGGTGGTTAACTGATTTTTGTCCTCTGGCGTCCTTGGGTAGGCAGAGGGAGTCTGGAAGGGCATCAAGGAATCTTTGTGTTGTCTGTGAATTTATAGACTTTTGATGTTCCTTGGTTGGGGTCTGAGCAGATTATTTGTTGCAATTGCAAACGTAATAAAATGGTGGTCCGATAGTCCAGGATTATGAGGAAAAACATTTATTCCATGGGACAAAACTAGGTCCAGCGTATGACTGTGACAGTGAGTGGGTCCAGAGACATGTTGGACAAAACCCACTGAGTCGATGATGGCTCCGAAAGCCTTTTGGAGTGGGTCTGTGGACTTTTCCATGTGAATATTAAAGTCACCAAAGATTAGAATATTATCTGCTATGACTACAAGGTCCGATAGGAATTCAGGGAACTCAGTGAGAAACGCTGTATATGGCCCAGGAGGCCTGTAAACAGTAGCTATAAAAAGTGATTGAGTAGGCTGCATAGATTTCATGACTAGAAGCTCAAAAGACGAAAATGTCATTTTTTATTTTTTTTTGTAAATTGAAATTTGCTATCGTAAATGTTAGCAACACCTCCGCCTTTGCGGGATGCACGGGGGATATGGTCACTAGTGTAGCCAGGAGGTGAGGCCTCATTTAACACAGTAAATTCATCAGGCTTAAGCCATGTTTCAGTCAGGCCAATCACATCAAGATTATGATCAGTGATTAGTTCATTGACTATAATTGCCTTTGAAGTAAGGGATCTAACATTAAGTAGCCCTATTTTGAGAAGTGAGGTATCATGATCTCTTTCAGTAATGACAGGAATGGAGGTGGTCTTTATCCTAGTGAGATTGCTAAGGCGAACACCGCCATGTTTAGTTTTGCCCAACCTAGGTCGAGGCACAGACACGGTCTCAATGGTGATAGCTGAGCTGACTACACTGACTGTGCTAGTGGCAGACTCCACTATGCTGGCAGGCTGGCTAATAGCCTGCTGCCTGGCCTGCACCCTATTTCATTGTGGAGCTAGAGGAGTTAGAGCCCTGTCTATGTTGGTAGATAAGATGAGAGCACCCCTCCAGCTAGGATGGAGTCCGTCACTCCTCAGCAGGTCAGGCTTGGTCCTGTTTGTGGGTGAGTCCCAGAAAGAATTTAACATTTAAGTCATTTAGGGCCTTATCCAGAGCGACTTATCATTCACAAAGTGGAACAGTAGTGCATCTATCTTTTCAGGGAGGGGCAGAAAACAGTCTTTTTGACAGGGAGTTTGTTCCAGGGGGGCGATTTTGAGTTGTGAGACTGGATGAACTGCCCTTGTTTGGGTGTAGGGCTCATCACTCCCCTAACTGGAGAGTGATGATTTATCCGGGAGTGATGATTTATCCGTGTTAACCCTCATAATGCAGCCGGCCCAGACGACATCCCAAGCTGCGTCCTCAGAACATGTGCAGACCAGCTGGTTGGAGTGTTTATGGACATATTCAATCTCTCTCTATCCCAGTCTGTTGTCTCTACCTGCTTCAAGATGTCCACTATTCCTGTACCCAGGTAAGCAAAGGTAACTGAACTAAATGACTATCTCCCCGTAGCATTCACTTCTGTCATCATGAAGTGCTTTGAGAGGCTAATTAATGCAACCGCTGTGCCAGATTTTACAAAAACTTAGTGGAAAAAGCAAACCATGCAATAATCAGAGTACCCCGTTCGGACAACAAATCAAGCCAAACAGATATCCGCCATGTTGGAGTCAACAGAAGTCAGAAATAGCATTATAAATATTCACTTGCCTTTGATGATCTTCATCTGAATGCACTCCCAGGAATCCCAGTTCCACAATAAATTTCATCTTTATGTCCAAAAACCTCCTTTTTGTTCACGCGTTCAGTACACAATCCAAACTCACAACGTGGTCACTAGGAGCAGACGAAAAGTAAAAAAGTTCCGTTACAGTCTACAGTTTTTAGAAACATGTCAAACGAAGTATAGAATCAATCTTTAGGATGTTTTTAACATAAATCTTCTGACTCAGAGCCCTCATTCCCCCCTACTTCACAGTAGAAGCATCAAACAAGGTTCTAAAGACTGTTGACATCTAGTGGAAGCATTAGGAAGTGCAATTTGACCCCATAGACACTGTGTATTCGATAGGCCAAGAGTTGAAAAACTACAAACCTCAGATTTCCCACTTCCTGGTTGGATTTTCCTCAGGTTTTCACCTGCCATTTGAGTTCTGTTATACTAACAGAAATCATTCAAACAGATTTAGAAACCTCAGAGTGTTTTACGCATATAATATGCATATATTAGCAACTGGGACTTAGTAGCAGGTAGTTTACTCTGGGCACGCTTTTCATCCAAATGTGAAAATGCTGCCCCCTATCCCAAACAGGTTAAGGATCATATCAACTCCACCTTACCCGACAACCTAGAACCACTATAATTTGCATATCACCCCAAGGATGACGCAATCACCGTTGCACAGTCACATCTGGACAAGAGGAATACCTATGTAAAAATGCTCTTCACTGACTACAGCTCAGCCTTTAGCACCATAGTGCCTTCCAAGCTCACCACTAAGCTCCTGGCCATGGGTCTGAGCCCCGCCCTGTGCAATTGGGTCCTGGATTTTCTAATGGGCCAACCCCAGGTGTTGAAGATAGGCAATAACACCTCCTCTATACTGTTCCTCAACACGGGGGGGCCACAAGGTTGCGTGCTCAGCCCCCTTCTGTACTCCCTGTTCACCGATGGTTGTTTGGCCACGCATGAATCCAACTCAATCATCAAGTTTGCAGATGACACAACAGTGTTAGGTCTGATTACCAACAATGACGAGACAGCCTAGAGGGAGGAGGAGAAGGCCCTGGCAGAGTAGTGCCAGGAAAATAACCTCTCCCTCAGTCAACAAAACAAAGGAGCTGATCATGGACTTCAGAAGACAGCAGAGAGAGCACGCCCCCATCCACATCGACAGGGCTGCAGTGGAGAGCGTGAAAAGCTTCAAGTTCCTCGGAGTGCACATCCCTGACAACCTGAAATGGTCCATCCACACAGATAGTGTGGTGAAGGAGGCTGAATAAATTTATCTTGGCACCTAACACCCTCACAATCTTGTACAAATGCACCATTTAGAGCATCCTATCGGCCTGTATCACCGCCTGGTACTGTAATTGCCCCGTCCACAACCACAGGGCTCTCCAAATGGTGGTGCTGTCAGCCGAACGCATCACCAGGGATACACTGGCTGCCCTCCTGGACATCTACAGCACCTAGTGTCACAGCAAGGCAAAGGTCATCAAGGACCTCAGCCACCCGAGCCACGGCCTGTTCACAACGCTACCATCTAGAAGGCGGAAACAGTACATGTGTATCAAAGCTGGGACCTAGAGGCTGAAAAACAGCTTCAATCTCCAGGCCATCAGACTGTGAAAGTCACCACTATCTTGCCTCTGCCCAGTACCCTGCCCTGAACTTAGTCACTTTTACCAGCCGGCTACCACTCAACCCTGTACCTTAGAGACTGCTGCCTTATGTACATAGTCACGGAACACTGGTCACTTTGTTTACATAATGTTTTACCCACTTCATACCGTATGTATATACCGTATTCTAGTCATATACACACCATCCTCATATACACTACATATACAAAGGTATGTGGACACCCCTTCAAATTAGGGGATTTGGTTATTTCAGCCACACACCTTTTGGATGAACACCATTGGAACACCATGATAGGATGTGGAAAGGGAGGAAAGTAAGGTCAAAGAGGCAGAATCAGGAGACAGGAGGGAGAGATGATAGGATAGAAGAGGAAAGTGTAGAGGGAGAGAGAGAGAGAAGATTGCAATGGTGCATCCATCTGGGTAGGGAGTGGTTAGGGTTGGAGGAAAGGGATACAGAAAAGGAAACAAAGTAGTGATCAGAGACCTGAAGGGGGGGTTGCAGTGAGATTAGTAAGCGAGCAGCCTCTACTAAGAATCAGATCAAGCGTATTGCCTGCCTTGTGAGTTGGAAGGGATTGGGAAAGGGTGAGGTCAGAAGAGGCAAGGAGGGGAAAGAAATTAATCGAAGGCAGACTTTGGGCGGTTGAAGGCAACAAGTACGAAGAATGGGGAGCCATCGTCAGGAAATTAGCTTATCAAGGTGTCAAGCTCATTGAGGAAATCTCCAAGGTTACCTGGTGGGTGATAGATGACAATAATGTTAAGTTTGAGTGGAAAAGTGACAGTGACAGCATGGAATTCAAATGAGGAGATGGACAGGTGAGAGAGGGAAAATTTAGAAAATCTCCACTTAAGAGAAATGAGTATACCTGTGCCACCACCGCAACGACCAGATGCACTCGGACTATGAGAGAAAACGTAGTCAGATGAAGAGAGAGCAGCTGGAGTAGCAGTGTTGTCTGGGGTGATCCGTGTCTCCGTCAGGGCCAAAAAGTCAAGGGACTGAAGGGCAGCATAGGCTGAGATTAGCACAGCATTCTTGACTGCAGATCGGCAGTTCCAAACACTGCCACTGACCCAGAATTCCACAAGGGTTGTGCATGCAGGGTACACTAAATTAGAAGGGTTGCTGCCAAGGGGTGGGGAGCAACTGTAAAGCCTACAGGAAGAGGTGCAAACAGGTATAGAAAACACACACATGGTTGCCGAAGCTACAAAAAGGGCAAAAATGATATCTGAAAATAGCCAGGTAAGATACTCAAGTGAGAGAGTCGTGTGGAGCCTTCTCCTCTTTCCTTCCTCGAAAAACTCTGCAGAACAACGTCGCAGAACCATCTTTGTTTCGGCGACGGTCTTAGTTTTGGTGCTGAGACCGCCTCTGAGAAAACACAGTGGGGAGCACACCTCCCTGTACTAATTGCTGATTGCCTAGGAGAGGTGAAACCACTCCCCATCAAATACCGCCACTGCTTCCCAAAACAAGTAACAAATTGCCCTGCCCCTTGATCCTGCTTGATGTGTCGACAACTATCTGCAGGTTAAAAGCAGTCAGCAGTTCACACACCAAGTAGGCTATGGGGAAGACAGGCAGCACTTAAAGTAGATGGCCCTACTTAGCAAAAAGACAGTACTAGACCACAACAGATATCGACAAAAAATATATATACTTATCACTCCTGGACATAATGGAGTCCTCTAGGTATAGAATGAAACAAGTCATCCTAGTCAGTAGGAAACACTCTCTCTCCAGTCAGTCAGTCAGACATTCTCTCTCTCCCCAGTCAGTCAGTCAGACATTCTCTCTCTCCCCAGTCAGTCAGACACTCTCTCGCCAGTCAGTCAGACGGACACTCTCACTCTCCAGTCAGTCAGTCAGTCAGACATTCGCTCTCCCCAGTCAATCAGACACTCGCTCTCCCCAGTCAGTCAGTCAGACACTCTCTCACTCTCCCCAGTCAGTCTGTCAGACTCTCTCCAGTAAGTCAGACACTCTCTCCAGTCAGTCAGTCACTCTCTCCAGCCAGTCAGTCAGTCTCTCTCTCCAGTCAGTCAGACAGACACTCTCTCTCCAGTGTCAGTCAGACAGACACTCTCTCTCCCCAGTCAGTCAGACACTTTCTCTCTCCAGTCAGTCAGTCAGTCAGTCAGACACTCTCTGTCTCCAGTCAGAGACTCAGCCAGACACACTCTCTCTCCAGTCAGTCAGTCAGACATTCTCTCTCTCCCCAGTCAGTCAGTCAGACATTCTCTCTCTCCCCAGTCAGTCAGACACTCTCTCGCCAGTCAGTCAGACGGACACTCTCACTCTCCAGTCAGTCAGTCAGTCAGACATTCGCTCTCCCCAGTCAATCAGACACTCGCTCTCCCCAGTCAGTCAGTCAGACACTCTCTCACTCTCCCCAGTCAGTCTGTCAGACTCTCTCCAGTAAGTCAGACACTCTCTCCAGTCAGTCAGTCACTCTCTCCAGCCAGTCAGTCAGTCTCTCTCTCTCCAGTCAGTCAGACAGACACTCGCTCTCTCTCCAGTGTCAGTCAGACAGACACTCCCTCTCCAGCCAGTCAGCCACTCTCTCTGCAGTCAGTCAGACAGACACTCTCTCTCCCCAGTCAGTCAGACACTTTCTCTCTCCAGTCAGTCAGTCAGTCAGTCAGACTCTCTCTGCAGTCAGAGACTCAGCCAGACACACTCTCTCCCCAGTCAGTCAGACACTTTCTCTCTCTCCAGTCAGAGACTCAGCCAGACACACTCTCTCTCCAGTCAGTCAGTCAGACACTCTCTCTCTCCAGTCAGTCAGTCAGACACTCTCTCTCTCCAGTCAGTCAGTCAGTCAGTCACACTCTCTCTCTCCAGTCAGTCAGACAGAGACTCTCTCTCTCCAGTCAGTCAGTCAGCAGACACTCTCTCTCTCCAGTCAGTCAGTCAGTCAGTCAGACACTCTCTCTCTCCAGTCAGTCAGTCAGTCAGACACTCTCTCTCTCCAGTCAGTCAGTCAGACACTCTCTCTCTCCAGTCAGTCAGTCAGACACTCTCTCTCTCCAGTCAGTCAGTCAGACACTCTCACTCTGCAGTCAGTCAGTAAGACACTCTCTCTCCAGTCAGTCAGTGAGTCAGACACGCTCTATCTCCAGTCAGTCAGTCAGACACTCTCTCCAGTCAGTCTGTCATTCAGTCAGACACGCTCTATCTCCAGTCAGTCAGTCAGACACTCTCTCCAGTCAGTCTGTCATTCAGTCAGACACTCTCTCCAGTCAGTCAGTCAGACACTCTCTCTCTCCAGTCTGTCAGTCAGTCAGACACTCTCTTTCTCCAGTCTGTCAGACACTCTCTGTCTCCAGTCAGTCAGTCGGTCAGACACTCTCTGTCTCCAGTCAGTCAGTCGGTCAGACACTCCCTCTTTCTACATTCAGTCAGTCAGACACTCTTTCAAGTCGGTCAGTCAGTCAGACACTCTCTCTCTCTCCAGTCAGTCAGTCAGTCAGTTACTCTCTCCCTCCTCAGTCAGTCAGACACTCTCACTCTCCAGTCAGTCAGTCAGTCAGTCAGTCAATCTTACACTCTCTCTCCAGTCAGTCAGTCAGTCACACTCTCTCTCCAGTCAGTCAGTCAGTCAGTCAGTCAGACACACTCTCTCTCCCAGTCAGTCAGTTACTCTCTCCCTCCTCAGTCAGTCAGACAGAGACTCTCTCTCCCCAGTCAGTCAGTCAGACACTCTCTCTCTCTCCAGTCAGTCAGTCAGACACACTCTCTCTCCAGTCAGTCAGTCAGACACTCTCTCTCTCCAGTCAGTCAGTCAGACACTCTCTCTCCAGTCAGTCAGTCAGACACGCTCTCTCTTAAGTCAGTCAGTCAGACACTCTCTCCAGTCAGTGTGTCATTCAGTCAGACACTCTCTCCAGTCAGTCAGTCAGTCAGTCAGACACTCTCTCGCTCTCCAGTCAGTCAGTCAGTCAGTCAGACACTCCCTCTCTCTACATTCAGTCAGTCAGACACTCTTTCCAATCAGTCAGTCAGACACTCTCTCTCTCTCCAGTCAGTCAGTCAGTCTCACTCTCCAGTCAGTCAGTCAGACAGACACTCTCCAGTCAGTCAGTCAGACAGACACGCTCTCTCCAGTCAGTCAGTCAGACAGACACGCTCTCTCCAGTCAGTCAGTCAGTTACTCTCTCCCTCCTCAGTCAGTCAGACACTCTCACTCTCCAGTCAGTCAGTCAGTCTTACACTCTCTCTCCAGTCAGTCAGTCAGTCAGACACGCTCTCTCTCCAGTCAGTCAGTCAGACACTCTCTCTCCAGTCAGTCAGACACTCTCTCTCCAGTCAGTCTTACACTCTCTCTCCAGTCAGTCAGTCAGTAAGACTCTCTCTCTCTCTCCAGTCATTCAGTCAGTAAGACAGTCAGTCAGTCAGTCAGTAAGACACTCTCTCTCTCCAGTCAGTCAGTCAGTCACACTCTCTCTCTCCAGTCAGTCAGACACTCTCTCTCTCCAGTCAGTCAGACACTCCCTCTCTCGACATTCAGTCAGTCAGACACTCTCTCTGCAGTCAGTCAGTCAGACACTCTCTCTGCAGTCAGTCAGTCAGACACTCAGTCAGTCACTCCCTCTCTCCAGTCAGTCAGTCAGACACTCCCTCTCTCCAGTCAGTCAGTCAGACACTCCCTCTCTCTACATTCAGTCAGTCAGACACGCTCTCTCTCCAGTCAGTCAGTCAGTCACACACTCTCTCTCTCCAGTCAGTCAGTCTCTCTCTCCAGTCAGTCACTCTCTATCTCCAGTCATTCAGTCAGTAAGACACTCTCTCTCTCCAGTCAGTCAGTCAGTCAGTCAGTCAGTCACTCTCTCTCTCCAGTCAGTAAGTCAGTAAGACACTCTCTTTCTCTCCAGTCAGTCAGTCAGACACTCTCTCCAGTCAGTGTGTCATTCAGTCAGACACTCTCTCCAGTCAGTCAGTCAGTCAGTCAGTCAGACACTCCCTCTCTCTACATTCAGTCAGTCAGACACTCTTTCCAATCAGTCAGTCAGACACTCTCTCTCCAGTCAGTCAGTCACTCTCCAGTCAGTCAGTCAGACAGACACTCAGTCAGTCAGTCCAGTCAGTCAGTCAGACAGACACTCTCTCTCCAGTCAGTCAGTCAGACAGACACGCTCTCTCCAGTCAGTCAGTCAGTTACTCTCTCCCTCCTCAGTCAGTCAGACACTCTCACTCTCCAGTCAGTCAGTCAGTCTTACACTCTCTCTCCAGTCAGTCAGTCAGTCAGACACGCTCTCTCTCCAGTCAGTCAGTCAGTCAGTCAGACACTCTCTCCAGTCAGTCAGACACTCTCTCTCCAGTCATTCAGTCAGTAAGACAGTCAGTCAGTCAGTCAGTTAGTAAGACACTCTCTCTCTCCAGTCAGTCAGTCAGTCACACTCTCTCTCTCCAGTCAGTCAGACACTCTCTCTCTCCAGTCAGTCAGACACTCCCTCTCTCGACATTCAGTCAGTCAGACACTCTCTCTGCAGTCAGTCAGTCAGACACTCCCTCTCTCCAGTCAGTCAGTCAGACACTCCCTCTCTCCAGTCAGTCAGTCAGACACTCCCTCTCTCCAGTCAGTCAGTCAGACACTCCCTCTCTCTACATTCAGTCAGTCAGACACGCTCTCTCTCCAGTCAGTCAGTCACACACTCTCTCTCTCCAGTCAGTCAGTCAGACACTCTCTCTCTCCAGTCAGTCAGTCAGTCTCTCTCCAGTCAGTCACTCTCTCTCTCCAGTCATTCAGTCAGTAAGACACTCTCTCTCTCCAGTCAGTCAGTCAGTCAGTCAGTCAGTCAGTCAGTCAGTCACTCTCTCTCTCCAGTCAGTCAGTCAGACACTCTCTCCAGTCAGTCTGTCAGTCAGTCAGACACTCTCTCTCTCCAGTCTGTCAGTGAGTCAGACACTCTCTCTCTCCAGTCAGTCAGACACTATCTCTCTCCAGTCAGTCAGTCAGTCAGACACTCTCTCTCTCTCCAGTCAGTCAGTCAGTCAGTTACTCTCGCCCTCCTCAGTCAGTCAGTTACTCTCTCCCTCCAGTCAGTCAGTCAGTAAGTTACTCTCTCCCTCCTCAGTCAGGCAGACACTCTCACTCTCCAGTCAGTCAGTCAGTCACTCTCTCTCTCTCTCCAGTCAGTCAGTCAGTCAGACACTCTCTCCAGTCAGTCTGTCATTCAGTCAGACACGCTCTATCTCCAGTCAGTCAGTCAGACACTCTCTCCAGTCAGTCTGTCATTCAGTCAGACACTCTCTCCAGTCAGTCTGTCAGTCAGTCAGACACTCTCTCTCTCCAGTCTGTCAGTCAGTCAGACACTCTCTCTCTCCAGTCAGTCAGTCGGTCAGACACTCTCTGTCTCCAGTCAGTCAGTCGGTCAGACACTCCCTCTTTCTACATTCAGTCAGTCAGACACTCTTTCAAGTCAGTCAGTCAGTCAGACACTCTCTCTCTCTCCAGTCAGTCAGTCAGTCAGTTACTCTCTCCCTCCTCAGTCAGTCAGACACTCTCACTCTCCAGTCAGTCAGTCAGACACTCTCACTCTCCAGTCAGTCAGTCAGTCAGTCAGTCAATCTTACACTCTCTCTCAGTCAGTCAGTCAGACACACTCTCTCTCTCCAGTCAGTCAGTTACTCTCTCCCTCCTCAGTCAGTCAGTTAGTTACTCTCTCCCTCCTCAGTCAGTCAGACAGAGACTCTCTCTCCCCAGTCAGTCAGTCAGACACTCTCTCTCTCTCCAGTCAGTCAGTCAGACACACTCTCTCTCCAGTCAGTCAGTCAGACACTCTCTCTCCAGTCAGTCAGTCAGTCAGACACGCTCTCTCTTAAGTCAGTCAGTCAGACACTCTCTCCAGTCAGTGTGTCATTCAGTCAGACACTCTCTCCAGTCAGTCAGTCAGTCAGTCAGACACTCTCTCGCTCTCCAGTCAGTCAGTCAGTCAGACACTCTCTCTCTCTCTCCAGTCAGTCAGTCAGTCAGTCAGACACTCCCTCTCTCTACATTCAGTCAGTCAGACACTCTTTCCAATCAGTCAGTCAGACACTCTCTCTCTCTCCAGTCAGTCTCACTCTCCAGTCAGTCAGTCAGACAGACACTCTCTCTCCAGTCAGTCAGTCAGACAGACACGCTCTCTCCAGTCAGTCAGTCAGACAGACACGCTCTCTCCAGTCAGTCAGACACGGTCTCTCTCTCTCCAGTCAGTCAGACACGCTCTCTCTCCAGTCAGTCAGTCAGACACTCTCTCTCCAGTCAGTCAGTCAGACACTCTCTCTCCAGTCAGTCAGTCAGTAAGACTCTCTCTCTCTCTCCAGTCATTCAGTCAGTAAGACAGTCAGTCAGTCAGTCAGTAAGACACTCTCTCTCTCCAGTCAGTCAGTCAGTCACACTCTCTCTCTCCAGTCAGTCAGACACTCTCTCTCTCCAGTCAGTCAGACACTCCTCTCCATTCAGTCAGTCAGACACTCTCTCTCAGTCAGTCAGTCAGACACTCTCTCTCTCCAGTCAGTCAGACACTCCCTCTCTCCAGTCAGTCAGTCAGACACTCCCTCTCTCCAGTCAGTCAGTCAGACACTCCCTCTCTCCAGTCAGTCAGTCAGACACTCCCTCTCTCTACATTCAGTCAGTCAGACACGCTCTCTCTCCAGTCAGTCAGTCAGTCACACACTCTCTCTCTCCAGTCAGTCAGTCAGACACTCTCTCTCTCCAGTCAGTCAGTCTCTCTCTCCAGTCAGTCACTCTCTCTCTCCAGTCATTCAGTCAGTAAGACACTCTCTCTCTCCAGTCAGTCAGTCAGTCAGTCAGTCAGTCACTCTCTCTCTCTCTCCAGTCAGTAAGTCAGTAAGACACTCTCTTTCTCTCCAGTCAGTCAGTCAGACACTCTCTCCAGTCAGTGTGTCATTCAGTCAGACACTCTCTCCAGTCAGTCAGTCAGTCAGTCAGTCAGACACTCTCTCTCTCTACATTCAGTCAGTCAGACACTCTTTCCAATCAGTCAGTCAGACACTCTCTCTCTCTCCAGTCAGTCAGTCAGTCTCACTCTCCAGTCAGTCAGTCAGACACTCTCTCTCTCTCTCTCCAGTCAGTCAGTCAGTCAGTCAGTCAGACACTCCCTCTCTCTACATTCAGTCAGTCAGACACTCTTTCCAATCAGTCAGTCAGACACTCTCTCTCTCTCCAGTCAGTCAGTCAGTCTCTCTCTCCAGTCAGTCAGTCAGTTACTCTCTCCCTCCTCAGTCAGTCAGACACTCTCACTCTCCAGTCAGTCAGTCAGTCTTACACTCTCTCTCCAGTCAGTCAGTCAGACACGCTCTCTCTCCAGTCAGTCAGTCAGACACTCTCTCTCCAGTCAGTCAGACACTCTCTCTCCAGTCAGTCAGTCAGTAAGACTCTCTCTCTCTCTCCAGTCATTCAGTCAGTAAGACAGTCAGTCAGTCAGTCAGTAAGACACTCTCTCTCTCCAGTCAGTCAGTCAGTCACACTCTCTCTCTCCAGTCAGTCAGACACTCTCTCTCTCCAGTCAGTCAGACACTCCCTCTCTCGACATTCAGTCAGTCAGACACTCTCTCTGCAGTCAGTCAGTCAGACACTCTCTCTGCAGTCAGTCAGTCAGACACTCTCTCTCTCCAGTCAGTCAGACACTCCCTCTCTCCAGTCAGTCAGTCAGACACTCCCTCTCTCCAGTCAGTCAGTCAGACACTCCCTCTCTCTACATTCAGTCAGTCAGACACGCTCTCTCTCCAGTCAGTCAGTCAGTCACACACTCTCTCTCTCCAGTCAGTCAGTCAGACACTCTCTCTCTCCAGTCAGTCAGTCTCTCTCTCCAGTCAGTCACTCTCTCTCTCCAGTCATTCAGTCAGTAAGACACTCTCTCTCTCCAGTCAGTCAGTCAGTCAGTCAGTCAGTCACTCTCTCCAGTCAGTAAGTCAGTAAGACACTCTCTTTCTCTCCAGTCAGTCAGTCAGACACTCTCTCCAGTCAGTGTGTCATTCAGTCAGACACTCTCTCCAGTCAGTCAGTCAGACACTCTCTCTCTCTCTCTCCAGTCAGTCAGTCAGTCAGTCAGTCAGACACTCCCTCTCTCTACATTCAGTCAGTCAGACACTCTTTCCAATCAGTCAGTCAGACACTCTCTCTCTCTCCAGTCAGTCAGACAGACAGACACGCTCTCTCCAGTCAGTCAGTCAGACAGACACGCTCTCTCCAGTCAGTCAGTCAGTCAGACACTCTCTCTCTCTCCAGTCAGTCAGTCAGTCAGTTACTCTCGCCCTCCTCAGTCAGTCAGTTACTCTCTCCCTCCAGTCAGTCAGTCAGTAAGTTACTCTCTCCCTCCTCAGTCAGGCAGACACTCTCACTCTCCAGTCAGTCAGTCAGTCACTCTCTCTCTCTCTCCAGTCAGTCAGTCAGTCAGACACTCTCTCCAGTCAGTCTGTCATTCAGTCAGACACGCTCTATCTCCAGTCAGTCAGTCAGACACTCTCTCCAGTCAGTCTGTCATTCAGTCAGACACTCTCTCCAGTCAGTCTGTCAGTCAGTCAGACACTCTCTCTCTCCAGTCTGTCAGACACTCTCTGTCTCCAGTCAGTCAGTCGGTCAGACACTCTCTGTCTCCAGTCAGTCAGTCGGTCAGACACTCCCTCTTTCTACATTCAGTCAGTCAGACACTCTTTCAAGTCAGTCAGTCAGTCAGACACTCTCTCTCTCTCCAGTCAGTCAGTCAGTCAGTTACTCTCTCCCTCCTCAGTCAGTCAGACACTCTCACTCTCCAGTCAGTCAGTCAGACACTCTCACTCTCCAGTCAGTCAGTCAGTCAGTCAGTCAATCTTACACTCTCTCTCCAGTCAGTCAGTCAGACACACTCTCTCTCTCCAGTCAGTCAGTTACTCTCTCCCTCCTCAGTCAGTCAGACAGAGACTCTCTCTCCCCAGTCAGTCAGTCAGACACTCTCTCTCTCTCCAGTCAGTCAGTCAGACACACTCTCTCTCCAGTCAGTCAGTCAGACACTCTCTCTCCAGTCAGTCAGTCAGTCAGACACGCTCTCTCTTAAGTCAGTCAGTCAGACACTCTCTCCAGTCAGTGTGTCATTCAGTCAGACACTCTCTCCAGTCAGTCAGTCAGTCAGTCAGACACTCTCTCGCTCTCCAGTCAGTCAGTCAGTCAGACACTCTCTCTCTCTCTCTCCAGTCAGTCAGTCAGTCAGTCAGACACTCCCTCTCTCTACATTCAGTCAGTCAGACACTCTTTCCAATCAGTCAGTCAGACACTCTCTCTCTCTCCAGCCAGTCAGTCAGTCAGTCTCACTCTCCAGTCAGTCAGTCAGACAGACACTCTCTCTCCAGTCAGTCAGTCAGACAGACACGCTCTCTCCAGTCAGTCAGACACGGTCTCTCTCTCTCCAGTCAGTCAGTCAGTCAGACACTCTCACTCTCCAGTCAGTCAGTCAGTCTTACACTCTCTCTCCAGTCAGTCAGTCAGTCAGACACGCTCTCTCTCCAGTCAGTCAGTCAGACACTCTCTCTCCAGTCAGTCAGACACTCTCTCTCCAGTCAGTCAGTCAGTAAGACTCTCTCTCTCTCTCCAGTCATTCAGTCAGTAAGACAGTCAGTCAGTCAGTCAGTAAGACACTCTCTCTCTCCAGTCAGTCAGTCAGTCACACTCTCTCTCTCCAGTCAGTCAGACACTCTCTCTCTCCAGTCAGTCAGACACTCCCTCTCTCGACATTCAGTCAGTCAGACACTCTCTCTGCAGTCAGTCAGTCAGACACTCTCTCTCTCCAGTCAGTCAGACACTCCCTCTCTCCAGTCAGTCAGTCAGACACTCCCTCTCTCCAGTCAGTCAGTCAGACACTCCCTCTCTCTACATTCAGTCAGTCAGACACGCTCTCTCTCCAGTCAGTCAGTCAGTCACACACTCTCTCTCTCCAGTCAGTCAGTCAGACACTCTCTCTCTCCAGTCAGTCAGTCTCTCTCTCCAGTCAGTCACTCTCTCTCTCCAGTCATTCAGTCAGTAAGACACTCTCTCTCTCCAGTCAGTCAGTCAGTCAGTCAGTCAGTCACTCTCTCTCCAGTCAGTAAGTCAGTAAGACACTCTCTTTCTCTCCAGTCAGTCAGTCAGACACTCTCTCCAGTCAGTGTGTCATTCAGTCAGACACTCTCTCCAGTCAGTCAGTCAGTCAGTCAGTCAGTCAGACACTCTCTCTCTCTACATTCAGTCAGTCAGACACTCTTTCCAATCAGTCAGTCAGACACTCTCTCTCTCTCCAGTCAGTCAGTCAGTCTCACTCTCCAGTCAGTCAGTCAGACACTCTCTCTCTCTCTCTCCAGTCAGTCAGTCAGTCAGTCAGACACTCCCTCTCTCTACATTCAGTCAGTCAGACACTCTTTCCAATCAGTCAGTCAGACACTCTCTCTCTCTCCAGTCAGTCAGTCAGTCTCTCTCTCCAGTCAGTCAGTCAGTTACTCTCTCCCTCCTCAGTCAGTCAGACACTCTCACTCTCCAGTCAGTCAGTCAGTCTTACACTCTCTCTCCAGTCAGTCAGTCAGACACGCTCTCTCTCCAGTCAGTCAGTCAGACACTCTCTCTCCAGTCAGTCAGACACTCTCTCTCCAGTCAGTCAGTCAGTAAGACTCTCTCTCTCTCTCCAGTCATTCAGTCAGTAAGACAGTCAGTCAGTCAGTCAGTAAGACACTCTCTCTCTCCAGTCAGTCAGTCAGTCACACTCTCTCTCTCCAGTCAGTCAGACACTCCCTCTCTCGACATTCAGTCAGTCAGACACTCTCTCTGCAGTCAGTCAGTCAGACACTCTCTCTCTCCAGTCAGTCAGACACTCCCTCTCTCCAGTCAGTCAGTCAGACACTCCCTCTCTCCAGTCAGTCAGTCAGACACTCCCTCTCTCTACATTCAGTCAGTCAGACACGCTCTCTCTCCAGTCAGTCAGTCAGTCACACACTCTCTCTCTCCAGTCAGTCAGTCAGACACTCTCTCTCTCCAGTCAGTCAGTCTCTCTCTCCAGTCAGTCACTCTCTCTCTCCAGTCATTCAGTCAGTAAGACACTCTCTCTCTCCAGTCAGTCAGTCAGTCAGTCAGTCAGTCAGTCAGTCAGTCAGTCACTCTTTCTCTCCAGTCAGTCAGTCAGACACTCTCTCCAGTCAGTGTGTCATTCAGTCAGACACTCTCTCCAGTCAGTCAGACACTCTCTCTCTCTCTCTCCAGTCAGTCAGTCAGTCAGACACTCCCTCTCTCTACATTCAGTCAGTCAGACACTCTTTCCAATCAGTCAGTCAGACAGACACTCTCTCTCCAGTCAGTCAGTCAGACAGACACGCTCTCTCCAGTCAGTCAGTCAGACAGACACGCTCTCTCCAGTCAGTCAGTCAGACACGGTCTCTCTCTCTCCAGTCAGTCAGTCAGTTACTCTCTCCCTCCTCAGTCAGTCAGACACTCTCACTCTCCAGTCAGTCAGTCAGTCTTACACTCTCTCTCCAGTCAGTCAGTCAGTCAGACACGCTCTCTCTCCAGTCAGTCAGTCAGTCAGACACTCTCTCTCCAGTCAGTCAGACACTCTCTCTCCAGTCAGTCAGTAAGACTCTCTCTCTCTCTCCAGTCATTCAGTCAGTAAGACAGTCAGTCAGTCAGTCAGTTAGTAAGACACTCTCTCTCTCCAGTCAGTCAGTCAGTCACACTCTCTCTCTCCAGTCAGTCAGACACTCTCTCTCTCCAGTCAGTCAGACACTCCCTCTCTCGACATTCAGTCAGTCAGACACTCTCTCTGCAGTCAGTCAGTCAGACACTCTCTCTCTCCAGTCAGTCAGTCAGACACTCCCTCTCTCCAGTCAGTCAGTCAGACACTCCCTCTCTCTACATTCAGTCAGTCAGACACGCTCTCTCTCCAGTCAGTCAGTCAGTCACACACTCTCTCTCTCCAGTCAGTCAGTCAGACACTCTCTCTCTCCAGTCAGTCAGTCTCTCTCTCCAGTCATTCAGTCAGTAAGACACTCTCTCTCTCAGTCAGTCAGTCAGTCAGTCAGTCAGTCACTCTCTCTCTCCAGTCAGTAAGTCAGTAAGACACTCTCTTTCTCTCCAGTCAGTCAGTCAGACACTCTCTCCAGTCAGTCTGTCAGTCAGTCAGACACTCTCTCTCTCCAGTCTGTCAGTGAGTCAGACACTCTCTCTCTCCAGTCAGTCAGACACTATCTCTCTCCAGTCAGTCAGTCAGTCAGTCAGTTACTCTCTCCCTCCAGTCAGTCAGTCAGTAAGTTACTCTCTCCCTCCTCAGTCAGGCAGACACTCTCACTCTCCAGTCAGTCAGTCAGTCACTCTCTCTCTCTCTCCAGTCAGTCAGTCAGTCAGACTCTCTCTCTCCAGTCAGTCAGTCAGACACGTTCTCTCTCCAGTCAGTCAGTCAGTCACACTCTCTCTCTCCAGTCAGTCAGTCAGACACTCTCTCTCTCCAGTCAGTCACTCTCTCTCTACAGTCAGTCACTCTCTCTCTCCAGTCAGTCACTCTCTCTCTCTCCAGTCAGTCACTCTCTCTCTCCAGTCAGTCACTCTCTCTCTCCAGTCAGTCACTCTCTCTCCAGTCAGTCTCTCTCTCTCTCTCTCCAGTCAGTCAGTCAGACACTCTCTCTCTACAGTCAGTCAGTCAGTTACTCTCTCCCTCCTCAGTCCGACACTCTCTCTCTCCAGTCAGTCAGTCAGACACGCTCTCTCTCCAGTCAGTCAGTCACACACTCTCTCTCTCCAGTCAGTAAGTCAGTCAGACACTCTCTCTCCAGTCAGTCAGACACTCTCTCTCCAGTCAGTCAGTCACTCTCTCTCGTCAGTCAGTCACTCTCTCTCGTCAGTCAGTCACTCTCTCTCGTCAGTCAGTCACTCTCTCTCTCCAGTCAGTCAGTCAGTCAGTAAGACTCTCTCTCTCTCCAGTCAGTCAGTCAGACACTCTCTCTCCAGTCAGTCAGTCAGTCAGTCACACTCTATCCAGTCAGTCTGTCAGTCAGTTAGACACTCTCTCTCTCCAGTCAGTCAGTCAGTCAGTCAGACACTCTCTCTCCAGTCAGTCAGTTACTCTCTCCCTCCTCAGTCAGTCAGTTACTCTCTCCCTCCTCAGTCAGTCAGTTACTCTCTCCCTCCTCAGTCAGTCAGACACTCTTTCTCTCCAGTCAGTCAGTCAGTAAGTTACTCTCTCCCTCCTCAGTCAGTCAGACACTCTCACTCTCCAGTCAGTCAGTCACACTCTCCAGTCAGTCAGTCAATCAGTCAGACAGACACGCTCTCTCCAGTCAGTCAGTCAGACACTCTCTCTCTCCAGTCAGTCAGTCAGTCACACGCTCTCTCTCCAGTCAGTCAGTCAGTAAGACACTCTCTCTCTCCAGTCAGTCAGACACTCTCACTCTCCAGTCAGTCAGTCAATCAGTCAGTCACACGCTCTCTCTCCAGTCAGTCAGTCAGTAAGACACTCTCTCTCTCCAGTCAGTCAGTCAGTCAGACACTCAAATCAAATTTTATTTGTCACATACACATGGTTAGCAGATGTTAATGCGAGTGTAGCGAAATGCTTGTGCTTCTAGTTCCGACAATGCAGTAATAACCAACAAGTAATCTAACTAACAATTCCTAAACTACTGTCTTATACACAGTGTAAGGGGATAAAGAATATGTACATAAGGATATATGAATGAGTGATGGTACAGAGCAGCATAGGCAAGATACAGTAGATGGTATCGAGTACAGTATTAACATATGAGATGAGTATGTAAACAAAGTGGCATAGTTAAAGTGGCTAGTGATACATGTATTACATAAGGATGCAGTCGATGATATAGAGTACAGTATATACGTATGCATATGAGATGAATAATGTAGGGTAAGTAACATTATATAAGGTAGCATTGTTTAAAGTGGCTAGTGATATATTTACATCATTTCCCATTATTAAAGTGGCTGGAGTTGAGTCAGTGTCAGTGTGTTGGCAGCAGCCACTCAATGTTAGTGGTGGCTGTTTAACAGTCTGATGGCCTTGAGATAGAAGCTGTTTTTCAGTCTCTCGGTCCCAGCTTTGATGCACCTGTACTGACCCCGCCTTCTGGATGATAGCGGGGTGAACAGGCAGTGGCTCGGGTGGTTGATGTCCTTGATGATCTTTATGTCCTTCCTGTAACATCGGGTGGTGTAGGTGTCCTGGAGGGCAGGTAGTTTGCCCCCGGTGATGCGTTGTGCAGACCTCACTACCCTCTGGAGAGCCTTACGGTTGAGGGCGGAGCAGTTGCCGTACCAGGCGGTGATACAGCCCGCCAGGATGCTCTCGATTGTGCATCTGTAGAAGTTTGTGAGTGCTTTTGGTGACAAGCCGAATTTCTTCAGCCTCCTGAGGTTGAAGAGGCGCTGCTGCGCCTTCTTCACGATGCTGTCTGTGTGAGTGGACCAATTCAGTTTGTCTGTGATGTGTATGCCGAGGAACTTAAAACTTGCTACCCTCTCCACTACTGTTCCATCGATGTGGATAGGGGGGTGTTCCCTCTGCTGTTTCCTGAAGTCCACAATCATCTCCTTAGTTTTGTTGACGTTGAGTGTGAGGTTATTTTCCTGACACCACACTCCGAGGGCCCTCACCTCCTCCCTGTAGGCCGTCTCGTCGTTGTTGGTAATCAAGCCTACCACTGTTGTGTCGTCCGCAAACTTGATGATTGAGTTGGAGGCGTGCGTGGCCACGCAGTCGTGGGTGAACAGGGAGTACAGGAGAGGGCTCAGAACGCACCCTTGTGGGGCCCCAGTGTTGAGGATCAGCGGGGGGGAGATGTTGTTGCCTACCCTCACCACCTGGGGGCGGCCCGTCAGGAAGTCCAGTACCCAGTTGCACAGGGCGGGGTCGAGACCCAGGGTCTCGAACTTGATGACGAACTTGGAGGGTACTATGGTGTTGAATGCCGAGCTGTAGTCGATGAACAGCATTCTCACATAGGTATTCCTCTTGTCCAGATGGGTTAGGGCAGTGTGCAGTGTGGTTGAGATTGCATCATCTGTGGACCTATTTGGGCGGTAAGCAAATTGGAGTGGGTCTAGGGTGTCAGGTAGGGTGGAGGTGATATGGTCCTTGACTAGTCTCTCAAAGCACTTCATGATGACGGAAGTGAGTGCTACGGGGCGGTAGTCGTTTAGCTCAGTTACCTTAGCTTTCTTGGGAACAGGAACAATGGTGGCCCTCTTGAAGCATGTGGGAACAGCAGACTGGTATAGGGATTGATTGAATATGTCCGTAAACACACCGCCAGCTGGTCTGCGCATGCTCTGAGGGCGCGGCTGGGGATGCCGTCTGGGCCTGCAGCCTTGCGAGGGTTAACACGTTTAAATGTCTTACTCACCTCGGCTGCAGTGAAGGAGAGACCGCATGTTTTCGTTGCAGGCCGTGTCAGTGGCACTGTATTGTCCTCAAAGCGGGCAAAAAAGTTACTTAGTCTGCCTGGGAGCAAGACATCCTGGTCCGTGACTGGGCTGGATTTCTTCTTGTAGTCCGTGATTGACTGTAGACCCTGCCACATGCCTCTTGTGTCTGAGCCGTTGAATTGAGATTCTACTTTGTCTCTGTACTGACGCTTAGCTTGTTTGATAGCCTTGCGGAGGGAATAGCTGCACTGTTTGTATTCGGTCATGTTTCCAGACACCTTGCCCTGATTAAAATCAGTGGTTCGTGCTTTCAGTTTCACGCGAATGCTGCCATCAATCCACGGTTTCTGGTTAGGGAATGTTTTAATCGTTGCTATGGGAATGACATCTTCAACGCACGTTCTAATGAACTCGCACACCGAATCAGCGTATTCGTCAATGTTGTTATCTGACGCAATACGAAACATATGCCAGTCCACGTGATGTAAGCAGTCTTGGAGTGTGGAGTCAGCTTGGTCGGACCAGCGTTGGACAGACCTCAGCGTGGGAGCCTCTTGTTTTAGTTTCTGTCTGTAGGCAGGGATCAACAAAATGGAGTCGTGGTCAGCTTTTCCGAAAGGGGGGCAGGGCAGGGCCTTATATGCGTCGCGGAAGTTAGAGTAACAATGATCCAAGGTTTTTCCACCCCTGGTTGCGCAATCGATATGCTGATAAAATTTAGGGAGTCTTGTTTTCAGATTAGCCTTGTTAAACACTCTCTCTCTCCAGTCAGTCAGTCAGTAAGTTACTCTCTCCCTCTCTCTCTCCAGTCTGTCAGTCAGACAGACACTCTCACTCTCCAGTCAGTCAGTCAGACAGACACTCTCACTCTCCAGTCAGTCAGTCAGACAGACACTCTCACTCTCCAGTCAGTCAGTCAGACAGACACTCTCACTCTCCAGTCAGTCAGTCAGACAGACACTCTCACTCTCCAGTCAGTCAGTCAGACAGACACTCTCACTCTCCAGTCAGTCAGTCAGACAGACACTCTCACTCTCCAGTCAGTCAGTCAGACAGACACTCTCACTCTCCAGTCAGTCAGTCAGACACTCTCACTCTCCAGTCAGTCAGTCAGACAGACACGCTCTCTCCAGTCAGTCAGACAGACACGCTCTCTCCAGTCAGTCAGTCAGACACACTCTCTCTCTCCAGTCAGTCAGTCAGACACACTCTCACTCTCCAGTCAGTCAGTCAGTCAGACAGACACTCTCACTCTCCAGTCAGTCAGTCAGTCAGACAGACACTCTCACTCTCCAGTCAGTCAGTCAGACAGACACTCTCTAGTCAGTCAGTCAGTCAGTCAGTCAGTCAGTCAGACACTCTCACTCTCCAGTCAGTCAGTCAGACAGACACGCTCTCTCCAGTCAGTCAGTCAGACACTCTCTCTCTCCAGTCAGTCAGTCAGTCAGACAGACACTCTCACTCTCCAGTCAGTCAGTCAGACAGACACTCTCACTCTCCAGTCAGTCAGTCAGACAGACACTCTCCAGTCAGTCAGTCAGTCAGTCAGTCAGTCAGTCAGTCAGTCAGTCAGTCAGTCAGACAGACACTCTCACTCTCCAGTCAGTCAGTCAGACAGACACGCTCTCTCCAGTCAGTCAGTCAGACACTCTCTCTCTCCAGTCAGTCAGTCAGACAGACACTCTCACTCTCCAGTCAGTCAGTCAGACAGACACTCTCACTCTCCAGTCAGTCAGTCAGACAGACACTCTCACTCTCCAGTCAGTCAGTCAGACAGACACTCTCACTCTCCAGTCAGTCAGTCAGACAGACACTCTCACTCTCCAGTCAGTCAGTCAGACAGACACTCTCACTCTCCAGTCAGTCAGTCAGTCAGTCAGTCAGTCAGTCAGACTCTCTCTCTCTCTCCTCCCCCTCCCTCCCTCCCTCCCTCTCTCCCTCCTCAGTCAGTCAGACACTCTCACTCTCCAGTCAGTCAGTCAGACAGACACTCTCACTCTCCAGTCAGTCAGTCAGTCAGTCAGTCAGTCAGTCAGTCAGTCAGTCAGTCAGTCAGTCAGACTCTCTCTCTCTCTCTCCTCCCCCCCCCCCCTCCCTCCCTCTCTCCCTCCTCAGTCAGTCAGACACTCTCACTCTCCAGTCAGTCAGTCAGACAGACACGCTCTCTCCAGTCAGTCAGACAGACACGCTCTCTCCAGTCAGTCAGTCAGACACACTCTCTCTCTCCAGTCAGTCAGTCAGACACACTCTCACTCTCCAGTCAGTCAGTCAGTCAGACAGACACTCTCACTCTCCAGTCAGTCAGTCAGACAGACACTCTCCAGTCAGTCAGTCAGACAGACACTCTCCAGTCAGTCAGTCAGTCAGTCAGTCAGTCAGTCAGACACTCTCACTCTCCAGTCAGTCAGTCAGACAGACACGCTCTCTCCAGTCAGTCAGTCAGACACACTCTCTCTCTCCAGTCAGTCAGTCAGACAGACACTCTCACTCTCCAGTCAGTCAGTCAGACAGACACTCTCACTCTCCAGTCAGTCAGTCAGACAGACACTCTCACTCTCCAGTCAGTCAGTCAGTCAGTCAGTCAGTCAGTCTCTCTCTCTCTCCTCCCTCCCTCCCCAGTCAGTCAGTTACTCTCTCCCTCCTCAGTCAGTCAGTTACTCTCTCCCTCCTCAGTCAGTCAGACACTCTCACTCTCCAGTCAGTCAGACACTCTCACTCTCCAGTCAGTCAGTCAGACAGACACGCTCTCTCCAGTCAGTCAGTCAGACACACTCTCTCTCTCCAGTCAGTCAGTCAGACAGACACTCTCACTCTCCAGTCAGTCAGTCAGACAGACACTCTCACTCTCCAGTCAGTCAGTCAGACAGACACTCTCCAGTCAGTCAGTCAGACAGACACTCTCACTCTCCAGTCAGTCAGTCAGACAGACACTCTCACTCTCCAGTCAGTCAGTCAGTCAGTCAGTCAGTCAGTCAGTCAGTCAGTCACTCTCTCTCTCTCTCCTCCCTCCCTCCCCAGTCAGTCAGTTACTCTCTCCCTCCTCAGTCAGTCAGTTACTCTCTCCCTCCTCAGTCAGTCAGTTACTCTCTCCCTCCTCAGTCAGTCAGTTACTCTCTCCCTCCTCAGTCAGTCAGTTACTCTCTCCCTCCTCAGTCAGTCAGTTACTCTCTCCCTCCTCAGTCAGTCAGTTACTCTCTCCCTCCTCAGTCAGTCAGTTACTCTCTCCCTCCTCAGTCAGTCAGTTACTCTCTCCCTCCTCAGTCAGTCAGTTACTCTCTCCTCCTCAGTCAGTCAGTTACTCTCTCCTCCTCAGTCAGTCAGTTACTCTCTCCCTCCTCAGTCAGTCAGTTACTCTCTCCTCCTCAGTCAGTCAGTTACTCAGTGACTCCCCTCCTCAGTCAGTCAGTTACTCTCTCCTCCTCAGTCAGTCAGTGACTCTCTCCCTCCTCAGTCAGTCAGTGACTCTCTCCCTCCTCAGTCAGTCAGTGACTCTCTCCCTCCTCAGTCAGTCAGTGACTCTCTCCCTCCTCAGTCAGTCAGTGACTCTCTCCCTCCTCAGTCAGTCAGTGACTCTCTCCCTCCTCAGTCAGTCAGTGACTCTCTCCCTCCTCAGTCAGTCAGTGACTCTCTCCCTCCTCAATCAGTCAGTGACTCTCTCCCTCCTCAGTCAGTCAGTGACTCTCTCCCTCCTCAGTCAGTCAGTGACTCTCTCCCTCCTCAGTCAGTCAGTGACTCTCTCCCTCCTCAGTCAGTCAGTGACTCTCTCCCTCCTCAGTCAGTCAGTGACTCTCTCCCTCCTCAGTCAGTCAGTGACTCTCTCCCTCCTCAGTCAGTCAGTTACTCTCTCCCTCCTCAGTCAGTCAGTTACTCTCTCCCTCCTCAGTCAGTCAGTTACTCTCTCCCTCCTCAGTCAGTCAGTTACTCTCTCCCTCCTCAGTCAGTCAGTTACTCTCTCCCTCCTCAGTCAGTCAGTTACTCTCTCCCTCCTCAGTCAGTCAGTTACTCTCTCCCTCCTCAGTCAGTCAGACACTCTCACTCTCCAGTCAGTCAGTCAGTCACACACTCTCTCTCTCCAGTCAGTCAGTCAGTCAGTCAGACACTCTCTCTCTCTCTCCAGTCAGTCAGTCAGTCAGACACTCTCTCACTCTCCAGTCAGTCAGTCTCTCCTCCTCAGTCAGTCAGTGACTTTCCCTCCTCAGACACTCTTCTCTCACTCTCCAGTCAGTCAGTCAGTCAGACACTCTCTCTCTCCTCCAGTCAGTCAGTCAGTCAGACACTCTCTCACTCTCCAGTCAGTCAGTCAGTCAGACACTCTCTCACTCTCCAGTCAGTCAGTCAGACACTCTCTCTCCAGTCAGTCAGTCAGACACTCTCTCTCCAGTCAGTCAGACACTCTCTCTCCAGTCAGTCAGACACTCTCTCACTCTCCAGTCAGTCACACACGCTCTCCAGTCAGTCACACACGCTCTCCAGTCAGTCACACACGCTCTCTCCAGTCAGTCAGTCAGTCACTCTCTCTCTCCAGTCAGTCAGTAAGACACTCTCTCTCTCCAGTCAGTCAGTCAGACACTCTCTCTCTCCAGTCAGTCAGTCAGACACTCTCTCTCTCCAGTCAGTCAGTCAGACACTCTCTCTCTCCAGTCAGTCAGTCAGACACTCTCTCTCTCCAGTCAGTCAGTCAGTCAGTCAGACACTCTCTCTCCAGTCAGTCAGTCGGTCAGTAAGACACTCTCTCTCCCCAGTCAGTCAGTCAGACTCTCTCTCTCTCTCTCCAGTCAGTCAGACACTCTCTCCCCTTTCAGTCAGTCGGGCACTCTCTCCAGTCAGTCAGTCAGTCACTCTGTCTGCAGTCCGTCAGACAGTCAGACACTCTTTCTGTCTCCAGTCAGTCAGACAATCGCGCTCTCCAGTGTCAATCAGTCAGAAAGACACTCTCTCCAGTCATTCAGTCACTCTCTCTGCAGTCAGTCAGTCAGACACTTGCGCTCTCAAGTCAGTCAGACACTCTCCCTCTCCAGTCAGTCAGTCAGTCAGTCAGACACTCTCACTCTCAGACACTCCAGTCAGTCAGACACTCTCTCTCTCCAGTCAGTCAGTCAGTCCCTCTCTCTCTCCAGTCAGTCAGTCAGTCACTCTCTGTAGGTCAGTCAGTCAGTCAGACACTCTCTCCAGTCAGTCACTCTCTCTCTCTCTCTTTGAAAGTATTACATTGTTGAATTATATAAACCATTTGTAAGTAGCCTATTATAAACTCATTGATTGCAAAATGGCATAGTGCATCCCTCTACTGTATGTCCTTAGCATAGTGTTCACTCTGCTGCCTGGCACAGTGTGTTATGGGAAGCCACTGACTCCATTCCCTAGAGTTTTAAACGTTGTGCCCAGCAGCAAGTTCCCTTCACTGGAAGGGTTCAGTGGATTCCCCGGCACACAGACAGATGGAGAATAACTACACTGGGATAATCATTTCATTTATGAATTCATTATTATTTTACCAGGAGTTGCCTGTCAGCGTGTAACCAGCATCCCATCATGGTGGCGTTCAAAGGAATCTGGACCAAGGACTTCTGGAGAGCTGTGTCAGCCGAGTACCTAGCTTCCCTGATCTTCGTCCTCATCAGCCTGGGCTCCACCATCAACTGGGCATCCGAGTCGGACAACCCTCCCCCCCGCAGACCCCCGCAGACCTGGTCCTCATCTCGCTGTGCTTTGGCCTGGCCATCGCCACCATGGTGCAATGCTTCGGACACGTCAGTGGCAGTCACGTCAACCCGGCGGTCAGAGTGGCCATGGTGGTGACCAGGAAGCTGAGCCTGGCCAAGGGTGTCTTCTACCTGGCTGCCCAGTGCCTGGGGGCGATCACCGGGGCAGGGCTCCTCTACCTGGTGACACCAGTGTCTGTCAGAGGGGGCCTTGGAGTGACTCTGGTAAGACATATAGTTTAGCCTTAAAATCAGAGAATCTAGCTAGCAACAGTCAGGGTTGACACCTATGGACTAGTTTGGGACTATTCCATCAGGCAAGCTCAATCAAGCACAGCTAAAGTATTTGAAAATATTGTAAATACTAGTTGAACCCAGGTCTGGTATGGATTGATGCCATAAAGTGTTGTTCATTCATAGACGAAGACGCACCGACTGTGGCTAACTCTTACTCTCGTTTCCCAGGTGAACCCTAACCTCAACATGGGCCAAGCCCTGTTAGTGGAGCTGCTGATCACCTTCGAGCTGGTCTTCACCGTGTTCGCCACCTGCGACCCCAAACGCTCTGACCTTAACGGCTCGGCTGCCCTCGCCATTGGAGTCGCTGTAGCCGTCGGCCATCTGTTCGAGGTGAGTGGGATTCTATCTCTAACTTGAGTTAGGTCAATTAGGGGCCAGGCTACAGGTTGTAGTGGTTAGAGCTCTAGGATTATAGCGAACCTGAAGGCCTCAAGAGTCAGACATTACAGTATATTTAATTCAATACCAACTATGGAAGAAAATATAAACAGGGCATTGATGTAGATTATGATGATTTAAAGAACAAACTACATCACCAATGGTAGAATAGTACAATATAGTGCATTAGTTCACAGTTAGTTCATATCTCACGTGTGCATCCTCCTCCATGCCAACCAATCATCAGGGACCTACCTAAACCCCATGAATTGTCCTGCAAACGACATGCTACCTACCTCTAGTCATAGCAAAGCTTGACTTCAATATGCTGCCTACATGCCACTAGATGCCAATCAATGCTAACTAGTACCATGTACTGTATATCTATGGAATACCAGCATACATTTCCCCATGATGATATATACTTTCATGTATTCAAGTGGAACATCCACTACTGTAGGTGTTGTGTCAGCTCTGGCTAGGTCTTGCTCCATGTCTCTCGCTCTCCCTCTCTCCACAGTGCTCGCATGTTAAAACCTCTATGCCATGCTTTGTGTTCTAGATCCCATACACAGGAGCCAGTATGAAACCCGCTCGCTCCTTTGGGCCTGCAGTCGCCACCATGAATTTTGAAAACCACTGGGTAAAATAGAAACTGTTGCCGCCTTCTCGCCCTCAAAGGGCTATACTCCTACACAGTTGTCGGTGAAGGGGGAAGCCAGGTAGTCCATATCTAAAACATTGGTGGCTGTTTGCCAATATAAGGGACACTGTTTCATGTGTTGAAACCATATCTCAAATAGTTTAAACTGACCTGCCATGCATTGTTGATCATACACTGAGGGTACCAAACACTATGACAGACTGACCAGGTGAATCCAGATGAAAGCTATGATCCCTTATTGATGTCACGTGTTGAATCCACTTTAAAAAAAATCAGTGTAGATGAAGGGGAGGAGACAGGTGAAAGAAGGACTTTTTTGTATGTCTGCCATTCAGAGGGGGAATGGGCATGACAAAATATTTAAGTGCCTTTGAAGGGGGTTCGGTTTCCCATGTGTATCAAGAATGGTTCTCCAGCCAACTTGACACAAGTGTGGGAAGCATTGGAGTCAACATGGGCCAGCATCCCTGTGGGACTCTTCTGACACCTTATAGTCCATGCCCCGGTGAATTGAGGCTCTTCTGAGGACAAAAGGGAGTGCAACTCAATATTAGGAAGATGTTCCTTATGTTTTGGACACTCAGTGTATATCATTCATTAAAAACAGTTGAAAGGTAAACTCTTTGCTTAAAATATAGGGTCAGATATGTGTTTAGATGTGATTTTGTGATAAGTGTTCAGGTTGTCTCTGTTCTCCAGGAGCAAGGGGGGCTAAAGTAGTATGGGGGGCACTGGAGGGGGCTACAGCTACAGGTCTATGGACATTTTGAAACCCAGTAAGGTCACATTGCAATGATGGCATATCACCATGCCAGAACAGCTGAAGGATGCTATCTAGTGCCGTTCAACGACGTCTTCACCCACAACAGTGGACGGGAGTTCTACAACGGTTAAACTGGAAAGGAAATACTCACCTAATAATTTATATATAACCCTCGCTACGAGGTAGATGCATGCCTTGTAGCTTGCTAATGCAGAATAAAAGGAACAGCACAGACCAGTCATAGACAGGTGTTATGGACTGTACAAAGCATGTGCTTCTTTAATTCTGTATCCAGGGCAATCATTCTCACGGAGCTGTTCATACTGACTCAGCAAGGCACAGTGGAACTGCTTGGTGTGTGTGTGTAGGGGAGGAGGGTCTGGGTCTTGGATATTAGGATAGGTCTTCTCACTGAGAGTGGCGTCATTATCTGACGGGTGTTTGCTGTCTTTTGAGAACAACATGGTTGACTTGGCAGAACCCAAAAAAGGTACCTGGCTCCACTGAGGATGCCCATAAACAAAGACTGTTGCACCTTTACAGACATGACAAGATATCCCGTCTAATAATGCATGGCAGCTCTGTCAGAATGGGGTAGCCTCCGCTGTGGTAATGGGTTCATATTTGTCTGAACTGGGTTTGACTTTTATCTGTATTGCAGGTGTACTGGGTTGGTCCAATCCTGGGTGGCATCATGGTCGGCTGCCCTCTATGAATACCTGTTCTGCCCGGACCCCGAGCTGAAGAGGATGCTCCGGGACGTCTTCCAGAAGGATCCAGCATCGAGGAAGTACAGGGAGGTGGAGGGCAACGGCGTGTACCAGGGGGAACCAGATGACCTGATCACCAAGCCACCGTCCATCCACCACATCGACCTGGAGAAGGGGGAAAAGAAGGATATTTTCCGGGACTTGACAGGCGAGGTGCTGTCATCCGTATGACTACCACGGGCACGGAAGAGGGAGACCAACCTGTAGAGCAGGGGGAGATCCAGAGAGAGACAGTTTCAGTCAGGGTCCTCCCCCACTGCAGCCCCCTACTCCAAGCCCCCATGCCTTAACCCACACAACTCACTTCTCTGGCAGAATATGATTGCTGCATGTCCTCGCAGTGTAGATGTGTTCGTGTACATGGAGGTGAGCCTTCCTCAACATTTGTGAGGTAACTGGATAATGTAAAACTTTGCACTCTACTCCAACCAATTACCCATATCATATGAAATCTATTGATCTCTGCAATCTTGTCCCATCATCTTCTGGCCCAGATTTCTTTTCTTGTGGCACTCTACTACACTGCAGGATGATAACAATAGACTATACTTCAGGGATTTCTGTCAGGGAAAAATGTCCAGGTCAACCATTTTACAATGGGTCATCACACTGAATTTGGTAACTGGAGACAAAACGGCAGGCTTATTTTGGGGGAATTAGTGTCACAAATTGTATATGAGGGCATAAGAGACAAGTACATTAAGTACATTATAAAACCAATGCTATGATGGACAGGTTCTGTCGGACATCTTCAGCCCGCTCCTATATTGTTCATACGTATTTTACATTCTCAGTGCACATTGGTCAGTGAAGAAAAACAATGAAGCTTTGCCTATAACATATCTATCTTAACACACAGATGTTCAGTGCGTAGCAACAGATCATAAACAAACCATCAAATAGCAGTTATGGAGCTCATTGTAAAACCTGGAATGTTTCCATATGTTTGATACAGTTCCAAATATTCCATTCCAGCCGTTTACAATGAGTCCATACTCCTATAGCCTATAATAAGCTCTCTAAAGCCATGACATCATTTTCTGGAATTGTCCAAGCTTTTTAAAAAGGCACAGTCAACTTAATGTTTGTAAACTTCTGACCCACTGGAATTGTGATACAGTGAGAGAAAAAAAATATGTCTGTAAACAATTGTTGGAAAAATGACTTGTGTCATTGGCACAAAGTAGATGTCCTAACCGACTTGCCAAAACTATAGTTTGTTAGCAAGAAATGTGTGGAGTGGTTGAAAAGCGAGTTTTAATGACTCCAACCTGAGTGTATGTAAACTTCCGACAACTGTATTTGAATGTTAGACTTTCATACTTGACAACTGCACCTTAAATGCCGTTTGTGCCGATTTAGAATTTCATGAAATAAATTGTCATTTCCAAGTCTTCAGTGTGAACAATTTTGTACTGCACATATTCACGCCTTTGTTTGGCTTCTGTTGGTACCTCACAAAACACAAACCATAACCGTATCATATACCAAATAGATGCAACAGTGTTTTTCCATCTGACATAAAGCACTTCTCATAATACATCTTTTAATAAACGTTGGAGTTTAAGGCCAGAACCTGAGCAGAGAATTGCTTCTGAAGAGATGTACCATTTCACTGTAGGGCAGAAGGAGTTTACATCAGCAGTGTGACAGAAGCACAGTACCCGCCATGATGGATAGCCTCATCTCCCTCTAGAAAGTGTCTCCTCATAGCCAGACGTATGGGGATGATGTGTGGTTCATTCTGAGACTATAGGTTCATATAATTCAATCAGTGGAACACCACTGGAAATGTTGGGGCACTTTGTCATATAGAATAGAGGTGATCTGTCACAATGTCACTTTATTTCCTTTGAAAAAACAGGGACAATTTCATGTGGAGAGAAGCCAAGCTGACTGCATATACTAGGTGATAAAAAACGAACTGGTTGACTTAGGATGACATTGTGCCACTGTTAATAAAAAAGGAAAAGCTAGGGAGTTAAACTCTCACATTTACAGTGCAATAGAACTCATGTTACACTAAAGATTAAATCACATACCAGTTAGTTTTTTACTCCCCCTACCTCCCTCCCCAAATCCGTTTAAGGTACGTACACATGCCAACAGCGTCACCGTCTGGGCACCATAGTTTTGTGGGAAAAATAAGGTATGGTCTCATGAATACCTGCCATTAGACTGTTGACCAGACGAGGGCAGTCACGAGCCTTACAATAAACTTTGAGGCCTGAGGAGGTGAGGGAGACAAGGCAGCTTGAGTCCTATTCCCTGTTCATGAACTGATTCATGTTGAAAACAACAGAAAATCCCAACCTAACATTTACACAACTACCCTAAGTGGCCTCATGACATTACAGAGGGTAATTTACTCTAGCGGATTTGCAAGGGATATGAAAGCTGTGCTCAGATCGATATTGGCCTGAGTCCCCAAGCAGGCTGGACAGTAGGTCATAGTACCATAACCCCCATTCCCCATCCGCTCCTCTCTCCCCAGCCTATGGGCATCCCTCCAGGGCCTGCGTAAAGTCCACAGGCCAACAGTCTCTCCGCTCACCCTATATCATCTTCATAGCCCAAATAAATTAGCACTTAGATTTAAGTGCGACCATCGACTATTTCCTCATGGAATAGGGTACAATGAGAGCTCTGTCTGCCACAAGTACTAATTTACAGAGCTGGCTCATCATCGGAAAATGTTGAAGGAAGGGGAGGGGACAGCATAGGTAGATAGCCGCCAAAATTGTAAAATGGATGTGTAGTGGCTTCCTTTCCTCTTGACCATAGCCACTGCCCTAGCCTGAAAGGGGTTTCCAAACGGCCAAAACATTCAATGAGATCCAGGGATATGGTGCAACAAAAAGTTTCATTCTTCTTATATCAAACAAAAAAAATATTCTCCAATCAACTTAAAGCATAGATTACTTGATGTGAAAAATACATAATATGGCCTGTCTGTATGTTCAAAAGACAATACGGCTCCCGCGTCTAGCTAGGACTCCCCCGCCCCCGAAGGCCCAACATCCTGCCTTTATCCTAACACACTTAACACATGGGCAAGAGGGGGGGCCAAGTTACACTAATCACAAAGGAATATATCTCAAATCAGGTAAATATAAATCATTAAAGGTACCTAATATTTCATCATATACATTCATAATTAATATATTTACACAAACGTACATGGAGCTCTGTATGTTCTATCTTTTATACGAATATGTCCAAATCGGCTCTAACAGGATGCTTGTGTAATTGAATGAGATTTGTTCTGTGTTCAACCTTAACTGATATGAATAGATTCCATTGCAAAGTCTTGTATTCAGTCACCTTTCCACATATGTGAATACCTTGAAATATCTTGAGTATTCCTTCTCCTTCCTCTGCTGCAGTATAACATACAGTACATTTGATGTTCCAGACAGACACCAATAGTTGTTCTGGACCAACTACACTGAACAGAAACAAAACACCCTAACCTATGGATTTCACATGACTGGGAATACAGATCTGCATCTGTTGGTAAAAAAAAAAAAATTAAAATTGGGACATGGATCACTTAGGGGTGTACTCACTTTTGTTGCCAGCGGTTTAGACATGAATGGCTGTGTGTTGACTTATTTTGAGGAGACAGCAAATTTACACTGTTAAACAAGCTGTACACTCACTTCTTTACATTGTAGCAAAGTGTCAATTCTTCAGTATTGTCACATGAAAAGATATACTCATATTTACAAAAATATGAGGGGTGTACTCACTTTTGTGATATACTGTAGAGTTGATCAGGCTGTTGATTGTGGCCTGTGGATTGTTGTCCCACTCCTCTTCAATGGCTGTGCGAAGTTGCTGGATATTGGCGGGAACTGGAACACTGTCGTACATGTCGGTCCAGAGTATCCCAAATATGCTCAATGGGTGGTGACATGTCTGGTTAGTATGGAGGCTATGGAAGAACTGGGACATTTTCAGCTTGCAGGAATTGTGTGCAGATCCTTGCGACATGGGGCTGTGCATTATCTTGCTGACACATGAGGTGATGGCAGCGGATGAATGGCATGACAATGGGCCTCAGGATCTCATTACGTTGTCTCTGTGCATTCAAATTGCCATCAATAAATGCTATTGTGTTTGTTGTCCGTACCTTATGCCTGCCCATACCATAATCACACCATCATGGGGCACTCTGTTCACAATGTTGACATCAGCAAACCACTCGCCCACACAACGCCATACACGCTGTCTGACATCTGCCCGGTACAGTTGAAACCGGGATTAATCATTGAAGAGCACACTTCTCGAGCATGCCAGTGGCCATCGAAGGTGAGCATTTTCCCACTGAAGTCGGTCACGACGCCAAACTGCAGTCAGGTCAAGATCCTGTTGAGGATGACGAGCATGCAGATGGGCTTCCCTGAGACGGTTTGACAGTTTGTGCAGAAATTCATCAGCTGTCCGGGTGGCTGGTCTCATACGATCCCGCAGGTGAAGAAGCCAGATGTGGAGGTCCTGGGCTGGCATGGTTACATGTGGTCTGCGGTTGTGAGGCCTGTTGGACGTACTGCCAAATTCTCTAAAACGACGTTGGAGGCAGCTTAAGGTAGAGAAATTAACCTTAAAGTCTCTGGCGCAACTCTGGTGGACATTCCTGCTGTCAGCATGCCAAGTGCACGCTCCCTCAAAACTTGAGACATCTGCGGCATTGTGATGTGTGACAAAACTTCACATTTTAGAGTGGCCTGTTATTGTCCCCAGCACAAGCTGCACCTGTGTAATAATCATGATGTTTAATCAGCTTCTTGATATACAACATCTGTCAGGTGGATGGATTATCTTGGCAAAGGAGAAATGCTCACTAACCGGCATGTGAACAAATTTGTGCACACATTTTGAGAGAAAGCTTTTTATGCGTATGGAACATTTCTGGGATCTTTTACTTCAGCTCATGAAACATGGAACCAACACTTTACATGTTGAGTTTATATTTTTGTTCAGTAAATAAAGTGACATTGAATAATGGGTTTGTGCTACCTCTACTCAGCTGCTCAGGTGATGAAATCCCTAATGAGCCACCAGCAGGATTTCATTTAAGATGATGGTTCTTCCAAAAAAACTCAAATTTATGTTAGGCAAATTGTATTTTAATTGATTTCATATTGATGCCTATTTGAGATGGCAAGGGTGGCCTGGACAAGGCTTTTATCAACATTATTTGTTTATAAGGCTGATAGGCATTGTTAAATAACATTCAACAACGGCTGAAAAATTTAACAAATTGAAAATGCACCAAAACATATTTGTCCTACAGTACACCAAACTGAAAGAGGTTTATTTGTGCTATACAGAACCAATAAAGCACATCATGCATATTATACAAAAAGGAAAGGCATTATCTTTAATTAATTTCCTAATCTAACATTCCTCACATTTACTGTATGTAGAATCTTCAAAACTTAAAGCTTCTGATGCAAAATGCCTCTCAGCAGCCGATACAACTTAGGGGGGCACAGAGATAAAACACACACCTTAAAGATCATTAGCAATTAATATTTGGGGATTCATGAAGAAAAACAGCGTAAAACACTTGTTTCATAATTCATACTATAAACAAGAAAGTCTCCCACTTCCTTAATAATTTAGAAGTAAGCTAATGTTGATTTATTCAGGAAGGTCTCTGCCACCAGCGCTGCCTGGAGTTCCCAAATTTGAATTAAAGTAGGACAGTAGCAGGCGAGTCTGTAATAACATTTGTATAATTGTATTATTGCTCTGGGCTCAGTTCATTTCCTCCTCCAGTAGCTGCGTGAAATTGTTTGATTCTGGAAACCGCCTTGAGTCTGCAGCTCTGGGGTTGGAGGGTGGTACAGGAACAGGAAGGAATGCGACACACTCTTCTTCTCTCCCTCTTTCTCTCCATCACTTTCTTTCCCCCTCTCTGTCTGACATATACACACACACACATGCACACAAACCGCAACACAGATAAATAACCCTTTGTTATTCTGAGTTTCATAATACTGCTACACTAACTAGCTCACTTAATAACTCAATCTGTCGGGAGAATATGATTGATATCCTCACTCACCTTGTCGCTTCGGATAAATATTTTGCTGCATTTGCATGATAATGCTGGGAGACTGAGTACATTTGGCATTTATCACATTCGTCAAAAAACGCCAAAATTAGCTTTTGAACACACAATTGGCCATTTTTAGTTAACATTGGCTGCAGAATTGACCAAGTTCTACCAATGTCAGCCATTCTAGGATACCGGTGTCTAGGATAAAGAGTACACCTCACATATCTAGGAGAGAGAGTGCACTTCATGTTTATCCTGTAGCTCATACAGCAAGTTACAGAATGATCATAACGAGAGTTGCCATCTTCATCATTGGACTGTTATGCCTGCTGTTGTTGCGCATTGCAATTTTGTTTATCATTGATTTGGATTTACATTTTTTTCTAAACGCTAATTTACAAAACCAAGACTACACCATAAGACAAACAATCAAGTTTAAGCGCTATTAGCCTGTGTAGTGCACACCTGAGACCCCAGTGGCTTAGCGACAGGAAGAGGGTGGAGAATCTCTGATTGGTTTCCTCAGGGCTCGGTTTCTCTCAGTTCCCAACCCCACATTCCCTCACTCCCTATCCCTCCCTCCTTCATCCCCCTTCCTTCTATGCAGAACAACCCAAACTCTAGTTTGATGAAACACATTTGTTTGGCTTAACTCTTACATTGCCATCACGACAGCCATATCGCGGAGGCCTCGGAGGTGTAACGTGGCCCATCAGCCATGTAGCTAATGAGAGGATATATGTAGGACTATGGGACTTCACCGGAGGACCTGTTTCCATTTGGGTCTGGCCTGCACTGCCATGTTATTAGGAAAACCTTTATTATTGTTGCCCTCTAGTGGGAACCATGTAATAGGATTACATTTTATTAGAGCCTCCCAGCATTACCCAACCAAACCCCCTCCTCCTCTTGTCTCTCCTCTCTTCCTCTTACTGCATTGTCATTACCTCTTCTGTCCACTGTGGGTGGGCTGGCTGTATGGCTGGGTTTGGGACGGGAAGAACTGGATGGATGGATGTCGCTGTGATCAGAGTATTAGTGAAGATAGGTGCTCAAACAGACTGAATAGGACCACTCCTGTCTACCACCGGAGAGCCACATTGTGTGAGGGTATGCTGCTATGTGTTATCCTTTACTAGGATACTCCTGGTATATTCCACCATCGAAACCGTCATGAGGGCTAAACAAAAGAGAAGATTTTCATGCAGATGCAAGTCATGTCAAAAGGTTCTTCATTTTAGGTACAGTACCTTGATGATACCAAGCCCAACATGCGACAACTCCACTGTACACTTTACCAAAACAAGCTAGTTGCAACAGAGCCTTCCTTAAAAGTTATATGTCCCAGTGCCAAAAATACTATTTGATGATAAACTGCAGGCAGCCCCAAACTATACATGGCCGTAGGGCATATTGAGTCAGATTCAGGAACAATTGCAACCCTCTCCCTATCCAGCCCACTCCCTTACATAACCACGGGCCATTACAGGGGTGTGGTGTGCACAGCAAGAGTCATTAACGTGGTCTGAGGCTACATCACAGCAAGATATCGCAGTATGTTCTGAATGAGGATAGCTGTGGCCACTGTTTGATTGAGTTCATTAGAACTATGGGGTGAGCTGGCGAAATCAAATCAAAGTGTATTGTCGTAGAATGAAAGAGCCATGGGCATACTGACTGAGGGAAAGGGAGATCAAGCCACCAGTACGCACTAGTCTGACCTAAAGATTCAAGAAGAACAAATTAACTTCACTGATGACACATTCAGAAGCTATGAGGAATTCAGCAAGTGAAAACTCAAAGTTTAGACAGGAGGATAAATATATTTTGGAAAGAACTAGACCAATAAAAAGAGTGCCATCTGCCTCAAAAAGGGAACAAGTGATATAGTATTTGTGAGATAAAATGAATACAGACAAAGAAACCATGGCTTTGTATAGCTGTGGCTCAGTTGACTGTTTTCCAGAGAGTTGGAAAGTAACTCAAGCCTCCATACAGGGCATGCATGTATAACCTTAGGCATGATGTCATCAGGCACTGTTGCCAGGCTAGGTTTGTTTGGGGCGAAATAACATCTGCAAGCGATTTCACTAATTTGTCCACCAAAATATAGCTTTGACAGGGCTCTCCCGCTGTTGCAGCAGCTAGGTTCTTTTCCAAGTAAAACATACCCCACAACCAGAGTATTAGAACAATGGAATTGTTTCTGGCCCCCGAACACCAAGCAAGAGTATTCAAAAATCACCATTGGCGAGCTGGTTTTCTTTTCTACAACATCTAATGTATATCTTTAATACTGAATTCGGAGGGCCGCATTGTGACTTGGCTCCATTTGTGTGGAAAATGGGGAACGTATGAGATTGAGGCCTTGGGTGCTCTCAGTTTTGCTACAGTTTGTCAGCCTGATTGCAAAGATAGAAAATAATATATATAAATAAATAAAAAGTGCAGGAGGATGGGGGAAATAGAAAATGCAAGGCTTGGCGTTTGTGCGCCAGCCGGCAACCTCCAGGGCAAATAACTCCATTGTAACACTTTAGTCCTGTTTGTTTTCCCCTGGGACACGTTGGTCAAACAGTGGAAAGCTAAAAAATAAAAATAAATTTAAAAAAACGGTGCTCTGGATGTGTTAAGAATGGCTGGCCCTGGCCGACGAACACTCTTTAGATCGTGGACTTTCAGAGTTGGTCAGTGGCCAATTTGCTACAGTTGGTCATTTGCCCGATACAGCCTCAGCCAGAGGGAATGGTTACGAGGGGCCAAACTATGAGTGACATGGAGTACATCAAATTATCTGCACAGGCCTACTCCATCCTGGATACTGTGGTTCTCTTGTTTCCTACATTCTTTGTTTGTCCACACAGACCATGGTATGATGACCACATCTAGCATGTTTAAGTATATGGGAAACTGAAAAGCTAACTGCCTAAACCGCTATCTTCAAACAATCACTATTCATATGATTTGTATCCATGAGTCACTCACTTGTTACACAAATGCAACCATCTTCTCTGTAGTGTTAGTGTTTTGAATGGCTTAGTTCAGGACGGACATACACAGCAGTTGACATTATGTATCAATTAATGCATATTATTTGAAACCTGTGAAGGTGAATAGAGCCCCCTAGTAAAGGTGTCATAATACCCATAAAACCTAGTGGTCAAACAGGGAAATGGTTCCAATAATTTTTCCACCATTCATTTTTTCCATAGTGGATTTTAGAAACACTTCAAATAAGGGCTGTGTTTCGTGTAGGCTTATAATGGCGGGATGTTTTGATGACCAAATCTCTCCCGGACAAGGTCATTTATCAATATATTCGGCTCTATTTACTTTCAGATTTGAAAATGTTAATTAGCATCAAAGTAGACATCATGCAAAACTACAAATCCCTGCATGTCATTCCTAGCTGACACCTTTGCTAACAGGTACTGTGTCACTGTAAAACCTGCACAATACAGGTAACAGAATTGTCCATTTAATTTTTGGGGGACAATTTATTTATTACTACATTTAGCTAACAGATAGTTAATCCAGAGATTATTACCTTTGCCTCGATTCGGCAGTCTTGTCCAGATCATCGTGGCATTTTTAGTTCTTTATGATAGGCATGTTAGCAGCTAATTAGCACTTCCCTGTGGGAAAATAATTGGAACCATTTCCGTTTGACCGCTAGGTTTTATGGGTATTATGACTCATACTGTGGTACTCTATAGATTTGCATAGATGTAAACGCTCTTTATTCTCCATTCAAAGCAGCTAGTGCTTTTAACAGCAGGTGGCGAAAGAGAGGATGGAAGCGTTTCTAAATGTTATTCTTGTGCTTATTTGTAACAGGAGGGTTTGTGTGTTCAACAGCAGTACATGGGAGACAAATGAACAGGTGCACTGTTGAACTTATCAGGCATGTGGTTCTGTTAGAGTGAAAAGCCATGTAAAATATACGGACATCCTTTAAATGACTGTACAACCAGGTAACACAAATATGTATATTTTGCATTATGTATAAATCAATGAACGGAAGAATTTAGAACTTAATCTTTGCTGTCAGTATGCCACCGTTTGAAATTAAAAGCTTCAACATTCCAGGGCTCGGTTTTTCAAACGCATTTTAAGGCTAAATTCATCCGGATATATGGTTCTAACGATTAACTTAACTTAAAATGCTTTTGGGAAACCGGGCCCTGAAATGATGCATGGTTGAACATTTGAAATGAGCTCGTGCATAAGCCCCAGGCGCTGATTCAGACTTGATTGGGGCAAGGCAGGCTGCAAGTGCTTATTTATATAACTATGTAGGTTGGGAAGTTGGCCAAAGGGAATGGGGGGGGGGGAGTCGATTTACCATTAGAATTAATCCATTGATTAAAGTTGATTGTAAATCAAGTTGTTTGACGTTGTGATCATTTATGTTCGAGCTCCAGAACATAAAAAAAAACACGTTAAAAAATAAAATGTTCAGAAGACAACCAACAATCTATATAATTATCACCATCTGCTGCTTTTCCTTCCTGGCAAAGAAACACTCCGTCCATTTACAGAAATCGCCTGCGGGAACGTTACATCAAAACTAATCATAACGATTAAAATCAGCTTTGCTGTGCGAGAGGAAGCCAATATGGAAGTTTGAGACAGGCGTTAGGATGTTGTATGCCGAAAAAAAAAATGCATGATTTTTTTTTCTTGCGATTTTATGAAGAAATATAAAATAAATGTTCCATAAAGGCCGACGCACTGTTGTAGTAGTGCTGTTTTTTGCTAGGAGTTTTATTCTGCAGATTGGTTTAGACTGGGGTAGAGACATGAGCTAATTGTATCCTGATCTTTGCCTTGAGGGGTTTGGAGCCCTGGAGCAAGTATTCTCTGTATTTTGTTCTGTCTACCTTAGCCAAGCTATTGCATTTCTCACTGGTGTAGGAAGAGAAGCAGATCGCAGGCGAAATCTGAGGGAAAGGATTCTCAAATATACTTTATGCCCGTCCATGTTTCAGGTAAGCGGATATTTATTGGGTTTGCTATTATTTCCGAGGCTGGTTTGACTGGGACTTTCAAGGCGCAGCCGCTTTTACGCATGTGCCAGGCGATGAGCGCCACAGTAACACTTAACCACTTCCTGGATATTGTTAGGTGTAAAACAACTATTTTTCTGTACCTACCGACGAATGACTTAGTTTCTATTTGTATTTTCACCGAATTTTACGACCTTTGTTCAGAAAACACCATAGCTATCGGTCCGTGTGAATTTGCTCCTGGCGCATTGTTTCAGCCCGAACACATCGTCGCCGTTTTCCCCGTCGGACATCGTCACACACAAACTGAGTTTAGGCATTTCGATAGAAAAAGCCTCTTCGTTTGTCCTAAACCAGTTTCATTTCCTGAGTGCCCCAGATCTGGCTAATGAAAGACGCCATTGTGGAGCAATTTTGCCGGAGGGTTTTTATTTTGTAAGACAGGAGGTACCTATTTTACACACGTCAATGCAAATTCTGTGAATAATGCATTTGTATTTGGCGTCGTTTTGTAACGAGAACGATATCTATGTAAACCAAGAGACAATGCAGGCTACAGTATCTTCCTTTTGCTTCCCATAGATCTCTTGCGGGGCTGACCTATACCCGTGCGCAGGGAATTCCACGGTACAGAGGTGCCACTGCAAATATTTAGATACTCCCTGGCGGAAGTCTGGATCTATGTTTGCATCTTTGTAGCTGTGATGTTATGGAGACAAAACATGATATATATGGTTAGTATGAGTTTACAAATTCGAATTTTAGGAATGATATTCATCCACAATGGTTAACACATTACTACCGAGATATATGTTTGCGCATCAGGATGTGGCCACAATGGCTATGAACACTATGCAACTTTTTGAACTTGACATTTCTCAATCAAAATCTAACTGTTTACAGGCTGCTGGTGGTATATTTCCACCCTTTTAATTCCAAAAAGTAAAACTCGCACACGTTAACATTTTAATTAATCCTATTCCCTACTTGAGTGAAATGCGTGGCTCTAGGAGCATTCACTGGAGGGCGCTGTTATGACGAGCAACATTCGCATCTGTGCGTAAAAAGGGCACCATTGCTCAATGTGTTTCACACACACACACACACACACATATATTATATATGTATATGTGTGTGTCATTAGTCACACATAGTATCTCCAAATGTACGAGGGAATCTTTAACAATATTTAGATGATTGAAACAGTGGACTCAACAGCAGGCTATGTCCAGATGAAAAGATTCCTACCATAATGCTTACTTGTGCATGCAACTTTGTTTGTGTCTGTGTGAACAAAAAATGTCAAATATTTGTTGAAAACTAAACACAGAAACTGAGTGCAGTCCAACAACTAATCTTTGATTCATTGTGCCAACTCCAGATTTGTTTCAACATGGTGTGGATTTGGTCAACACAATTACACCAGACTAGGATAAACAAGAAAGTCACTTGAGACGGAACTATTTGTTTAGCGTGTTCTTGCATATTTAAGTCTAAACTTGAGTAGCAAGGGAACACTGAACCACTAACAAATGGTACAGCATTTGTTTTGTATCCACACAGTAATGTGGTTGGCCTACATTATTCAAAATGGCAACAGGTGGGAAGACTGACTTGCAGGAGTTCTGAAAGGAAAAGAGATGAAGAGAATGGGATGTAGTATATCAGTCCACACGTACAGGTAACTGCCAAAATAATGGAAACAATTGAGTAAATGAGTCTATTGACTACGGGTGTGGTTCCTGAGTTAATTAAGCAATTAACATCCCATCACGCTTGGGGTTATGTATAAAAATGCTGGGTAGGCCATTATTTTGGCTGCCATGGCTATGCCCCATCCACAGGGCATGCATAGTCACTGAATGGTTTGATCAGCATTAAAACAATGTAAACCATATGCCATTGTCATCTTTCACCAGATCTCAACCCAATTGGACACTTATGGGAGATTCTGGAGAAGTGCCTGAGACGGCGTTATCAATGAACAAAACACCAAATGATAAAATTTCCCAGAATAATGGTGTTGCATTCCTACAATAGAGTTTGACACTTGTAGACTCTACCAAGGTGCATTAAAGCTGTTCTGGCTCGTTGTGGCCCAACACCCTATTTTAAGACCTTTTATGTTGGCGTTCTTGCGATGCCTTACAGTGTTAGTTGTCAGGTTCTACTGATGATCTTACCACCTGGGTGTCCTGGTCTGTGCTGTTTAGATGTGTACTGTAAGAGTTGAAGTGTTCTTCTGCTGTTTGAAAGGAGGAGTAGTCAACCTGAAAAAGAATCCACAGGAAATGGTTTTAATTGGAGTTGGGATGAAATGGTTGTGCTACATGTACTGAATCCCATTCTCTTTTTCTCCTCTCTCGCGCCATGACATGCACACACACACACACACACACATTTTTCATGATTCTTCGAAGCAGATTCTCCACTCCATCCACCTTCATGATGGCAAGGCTTTGAGGACAGCCAATTCCAGCGAGCTGGTTTTCAGAACTTTCTACACATACCATCTTCCACAAATTAGTCAGGGAACAAATTACCTGCATTCTGAGTATGATCCCACGCACTTTGCCGGCTGCTGTACACAGGTTTCCCTTTTGAAGAGCAGCCGTGTGATTTCTCCCTCTCTGTTCGCCCCGCGGGCCCCTCTGCCTTCTGCGAGAGGGATTCTGGAGTTGAATTTTAAAACTATGTACAGCTGCCTGCGCTTATCAGCCTGTGCACAAACGAACTGCATGCAAATCAGGGCAGGATCACACACCACAGTCTAGGCCTGCACTCAAAGGCAGGCTTAATTGCTAATTGGGTATCTAGGTGTGAAACCCACACTGCCAAAACTGAGAAGTAAAAACATGGATGTTTTAAGGCTAGTTGTGGTTGTTTTTTAATTAAATTATTTTTTAAATACTGATTTTTTAAATGAGTGGATTGGATTTCCTGAACGTTATAGGAAAATAACTCAGGAGAGTAATAGTGTGTGTCAATACTTCATGTAGTTTGGATTCTGTTTGGTAAACAACTACAATGAGGGGTCAGATGTTGTGGATTTAATGTTACCATCTTATGGTGTGTATTATGATCTTTTCGCAGTGCTGTTATGGAAAATGTTGGATAGGAATATATTCTCCCTTTCTGTTTTTTGAAAGATAAAAAATAATTGCCTGTGGATCTCTGATATGCCATTAGATTAGATCTAGAAGGGACTTTGAAGTCTACATGTTTCTGGTATGGGCCAAGACCATACTGCTTAATAGAGGTAGGAACCTTTTGGACTGTGTGTGGATGGTAGGTACCGGTAGGAACTAGGAAGGGCACCTGCATAACTGTTAATAAGAAAATAGATTAGGCTAAATAATTAACCATAGCAGACACATTGCAAAAAACAAAGTGGAAATGTGTTCATAACATTGAGCAACATTATCCAGCTAGTTTATGTAAAATGGGTGGGTGTCACTGTTTTTAATTTGCTCATCAAATTACACTACAATCTTAACAGCGCTCCTGAATACAGCCCATTGTTCTGGGTAAATAATAATCATGTATTCAACTTTTATGGCGCTATTCATGACGTAAATAAATATCAAAGCGTTGTAAAAGCAACAACAAAAACGCCGTTTAAAAAGAAACGTATCATCATGAGTAGATCGACGGTTAATAAGAGGCTGAAGGTTGAGAGAGTTCATGGCTTGATTGAGGTCAGCGGAGGGCGTACGTACGCTATCAATAGTATCAGTGTCTGCTTTATGTGCGTAAACTGCTCTATGGGCAGTGTGCTGTGGAGACTAAAAGGGTCGGGGAAAGGTCAAGCGTTCATCCGGGGTCGCAAATGCCCTGGGGGCTAGTGTGTGTGTGTTTAACCTAGAACCGAAACACGAGGTCTATGTTGCATTTTGATTATGTACTTTGGTTAGTCACGGAATACTCTGCACTGTTATAGTGTTACTGAGCTTTGTTTTTTTTTTACCAAGGACCTGTTGTTGCCAGACATCTGGACAAGGTTTAGTTTCAGATGCAGACTAAATGGAAAAGTAATGCTCAGGCTACATGGTAGTGTTTGAGAGGCAGCTGGAAACAAAGGATGGCGAAGAATGGAAAGGGAAAAGGCCAGGGCGCAAATCCAGATCTGTGTCATTTTTGGGATATGCTGCGCTTTTGGGGTGGTCCAAAGATCAACCTGTTGTCCACTTTATAGAATACACCTTAGCAGACGCGAAATTCTGCGGTAAATGTGACAATTACCTTCCTTTATAACAGCGACAACCCTAAAAACTCAGGGGCAACAGGATGGACATGTTTTCGGGGGGCTTTGACTTATCCCAACAACCATTGCAAAAGCGGCACAGTTGACTGTCTGCCACAGAAGCATCGCCCTTAATTCACGCCTCTCCGGAGTCTGTAGGTGGAAACCGACAGCATCTCCAGCTCGAAGCCTGTTTTTAGTGCGCCAGGTTCGATAATGGAAGCAACAGATATCATGGATTTAACACCTCAGAAACCGAGAAAGCACCCGCATCCAATCAATTCCGTGGATGATTCCGTAGTACACGCGTCCCTGAAACGAATCTCAATGCGAACAGGAGCGGAATGCGGGGACGTTCCGTTCATGTACTCAAGAAGCAACCCCTTACCTGCAGTATCACTAAAGCAGAATGATAATGCTGTGTCTTCATCGTCAGCGCAGGTAACATACATGTATTTAGTCCAATTCGTTTCCACTTGTGCATACTCTCTGTAGATGCTTTGTTTTATGTCGGTTGCCTAGCCACCAACAGTGGAAGTTGTTGGATTTATTTGGTGTGAATCAATGCAAATGTTTTGTATCCATTTCCCCACGTTGATAAAATCAGATAAGCAGAGCTAATGTCATTTAAAACGTAATCTAAAGTTTTAATTTAAGGTGTTCTAAATCTCTTGGTCATTATTACTTAATTCAAATTAGAACATCTACATTTCTCCCTCCAATGACAATGTTTGCATATTGTGCAGAGATAGACGTTCTGTATTTTTTTTCTTATTGGCTCAGAGGAGGGTCTTGAACTTGTGATTGGGAAACTCAATTTGTTCTGTGTGCCATTAGAGATATTGCCAGCTAATTGTGTTTTTGGGTTAGCAGGGAACATTTCTAAATCTTATTACATTATTCAAATCTAGACTGATTATTGCTAATTTACAGTCTGTGTGAGATTGCTGCTCCAAATTGATTTGATTTTGGAAGATGATTATGCCCAACAGATATGGAATGTTGTGCTTGGTAACATTCAGGTCAAGGTCAGGAAATACTAGGCTAGTGTAACACAGAGGGTGTTGGACCTTGGCCAACTATTTTTCAGAATGATGACAAGTATATTGTCTGGCCAATCAAAGTCCTGCAATGTTGCTATGATGAATTCTTGATTTCAGCTTTAGTTTAAAATGTATCCTTTTTAACCGGTGTGTACTAACACACTTCCTGTTTGGTGTAAATGTATCCTTTTTAACCGGTGTGTACTAACACACTTCCTGTTTGGTGTAAATGTAACCTTTTTAACTGGTGTGTACTAACACACTTCCTGTTTGGTGTAAATGTATCCTTTTTGACCGGTGTGTACTAACACACTTCCTGTTTGGTGTAAATGTAACCTTTTTAACCGGTGTGTACTAACACACTTCCTGTTTGGTGTAAATGTATCCTTTTTGACTGGAGTTTGCTGTTCTGTCAACATTTATCAATGGAAGAAAATATACATTTACATATTATGAACAAATCCTTTTTGAATGTGTATTCAATCTGTGCTGTCCACCATATTGCTAATCATTAACATGATTTGTCTACTTGTTTGTGACAGGATAACCGTTCCAGCATGTCCAGGCCAATGATCACCAGATCGCCAGCGTCCCCCCTGAGTAACCAGGGCATCCCGACACCCGCCCAGCTCACCAAGTCTAACGCCCCTGTGCACATCGACGTGGGCGGACACATGTACACCAGCAGTCTGGCCACGTTAACCAAGTACCCAGAGTCCAGGCATGTGACGGCTCTGCTATTGATACAGTTCCTCAATTACAATAGAGTAAAGCTATGTCTTTGTTTGAGCACTTTTGGTACACAGTGCCACAGAGTGTTTTTTTAAATCTGTGTTGTTCATTTGTGGTTCTAGACGGTGTTTGGGATGATTCGGGGGTTGAAAGGGAAATGATGATGTAGATGGTATCCTAGCCCCTCATTTCAGCCGTGTTCATCTGCATTGGCTCTCTTACTGCTTAAAGATGCCATCTGGGATCTTAAGCACAACATTCCTAACGTTTCATACGAATTGCAATTAAAATAATAATAATCATTTTGGGACGAAATATATACAAAATGGATGACGTAGTACATAAACTTTGGCTCGTGAACACCACTTTCAAAAGTGCTGGCTGAAACTATACAAAAGTTCTGCAGAATTACCTTAATGCCAACCTCTGACAGTGCAGCCCGGACAAATGTCAAAGTTCATCCAATCACAAAGATGCAGCACTCAAATGGATGAATGAGGTGGGAAAGACTGGATGAAAAACACCGGGTTTGATATTACTGAGTGTTTCAATTCGTATGATTATTGAGGCTATTCTAAAATACAGTGATTACAATCCATCATAGCAATATTTCCCCACTGTACCAAATACAAAATGGCCTCTTTTTTTCAAACCTGCCCCGGAGATATTTTGAGAAGTAAGCATTTGCATGGCTCAAAAGTCCAAACTGCAGACAAAAGCAGCTCAGTAATTCTGACAGATGTCCCAGCAGCAGTAAAGGGCACGGAACCATCTGGAGGCAAAAGGGCCACGCTGCAGCCTGGGGCCGAGGCCGGGCGCCACCCCGCCTCAGGCTCCTCTCTACCAGCTGGCCTTGACCCCTCCATCAGACCAACAGGACAGCTCTTTCCTCTCATCCATACCGCTTTATTTCTCTTTCCCTCTGATTCTATTCCTCTCTACCTGTCTTTATCTGTTTCTCTCTTTCGTTCTCTCTCTCTCGCACGGTCTCTCGCTCTCTCGCATTCTCTTGCACGGTCTCTCTCTTTCACACTGTCTCTGTCTGTGTGCATGGAGCAGAGTAATGTCTGCATCACTCAACAAAGGCGTGAAAGAAATCAAACACTGAGCTCACCCACATCCAGTGAGTCATAGCACATGATGCACAGAGTCACTGTCCTCAGTACTGTCATCTGCTCAACAACTCAACTCAAGAATAGAAGCAGTTTGTTGGGTCCCATAACATGATTTTTTATGAACATGCATGGAAGGGGAAAAAAATATCATAATCTACACATTGGCTAGATTAGCAACTGAGAATTGAATCATCAAGCATTTTGTTCCAAGTCGCATGTATATTGATCTCTGTCTCTCTCTCATTTCAATTTCAATTGAAGGGCTTTATTGGCATGGGAAACATGCGTTTACATTGCCAATGCAAGTGAAATAGATAATAAACGAAAATGAACAGTAAACAATACAATCGCAAAAGTTCCAAAATAATAGACATATCAAATGTTATATTGTCTCTATACAGTGTTGTAATGATGTGCAAATTGTTAAAGTACAAAAGGGAAAATATCTACAATTTTCTTGTGGCAACAGGTCACAAATCTTGCTGCTGTGATTGCACACTGTGGTATTTCACCCAATAGATATGGGAGTTTATCCAAATTGAATTTGTGGGTCTGTGTAATCTGAGGGAAATATGTGTGTCTAAATGGTCATACATTTGGCAGGAGGTTAGGAAGTGCAGCTCAGTTTCCACCTCATTTTGTGGGCAGTGTGCACATAGCCTGTCTTCTCTTGAGAGCCAGGTCTGCCTTGGGCGGCCTTTCTCAATAGCAAGGCTATGCTTACTGAGTCTGTACATAGTCGAGGCTTTCCTTCATTTGGGGTCAGTCACAGTGGTCAAGTATTCTGCCACTACTCTCTGTTTAAGTGAAATAGCATTTAGTTTGCTCTATTGTTTTTGTATATTATTTCCAATGTGTCAAGTAATTCATTTTTTTGTTTTCTCATGATTTGGTTGGGTCTAATTGTGTTGCTGTCCTGGGGCTCTGTGGGGTCTGTGTTTGTGAACAGAGCCCCAGTACCAGCTTGCTTAGGGGGCTCTTCTCCAGATTAATTTCTCTGTAGGTGATGGCTTTGTTATGGAAGGTTTGGGAATCGCTTCCTTTTAGGTGGTTGTAGAATTTTTAACGGCTCTTTTCTGGATTTTGATCATTAGCGGCCTAAATCTGCTCTGTATGCATTATTTGGTGTTTTAGTTTGTTCACCGAGCATATTTTTGCAGACATTTTTGCAGAATTCTGCATGCAGTCTCGATTTGGTGTTTGTCCCATTTTGTGAATTCTTGGTTGGTGATCGGATCCCAGACCTCACAACCTTAAAAGGGCAATGGGTTCTATAACTGATTCAAGTATTTTTAGCCAGATCTGAATTGGTATGTCCAATTTTATGTTCCTTTTGATGGCATAGAAGGCTCTCTCAATTTCAATTTAAGGGCTTTATTGGCTTGGGAAACATATGTTAACCTCTCTCTGTCTCTGTCTGTCTGTCTGTGTTTTCTTTGTGCCTCTCTCTAGAATCGGCCGTCTCTTTGATGGCACAGAGCCCATAGTGTTGGACAGTCTGAAGCAGCACTACTTCATTGACAGGGACGGACACATGTTCCGCTACATCCTCAACTTCCTCAGGACTTCCAAGCTCCTCATCCCAGACGACTTCAAAGTGAGTGTCTGACTGTCCCCTCCACTGTAGCGTCCAATCATTTGGTCAAACCCCAGAGCGCTAGTATATAGAGAGTGTATGGCTCTAGTCAGCATTGGTGCAAAAATCTGATTTATTTTATTTTTTTGCGTGGCCAAGCCTGAACACCGGGGGAATTATATGGTGTACTCTCCATTGACGCTTCGAGGATGTTAGTGAAATAAATTAAAAACCAGCAAACATGCTGGCCACATTACAGTGTCTGTAGACTTTATGACAGTGCTTACCCCTAAATCTGTGTGTGCCGTACACTGGCGATCCGTGAGTGTCCAAAAGAGGGCCGCTGATCCTCACTGTATGTGACACGTTTGCATTCCGTTTGCCTGTTGTTTTTTTTAGGTGTCGTTTAGCCCTTAATTACAAACTTGGCCCGAGAGAAAATAAATGACATTAT
>NC_088415.1:67809413-67819413 GCF_034236695.1 Oncorhynchus nerka
TAGAATACGTTTTTAAATGTATACTTTTTCTCAGTCTAATAATGCGCATCAGCTCATTAGAATCATTGACGAAGTTGCACGTGTTCAAACGCTACATATTCGCGTTTCCCATCAGAGAACCTGACCTATGCTAACCTAGCCAGCTGGCAGGGATTGTTTCTTATAACAAACTCTGCATCAGCCTATCAAAGGTCTTACTATCCACCAACCAATGACACCAAGGGGGTTCCCGAGTGGCGCAGTGGTCTAAGACACTGCATCTCAGTACAAGAGGCACTGCAGTACCTGGTTTGAATCCAGGCTGCACCACATCCGGCCGTGATTGGGAGTTCCATAGGGCGGCGCACATTTGGCCCAGCATCGCCCGGGGTAGGCCAGCATCGCCCGGGGTAGGCCGTCATTGTAAATAAAACATTTGTTCTTAACTGACTTGTCTAGTTAAATAGAGGTAAAATACAAAACATACTTAAAATAATACAACTTGGACACCAGAGGGGTATTTTTAAGTTTAAGTTAAGTTTACTTTTATTCCTCTTGGTCTGTCTCAAGTGTGGAGTGCCAGTATTGCATGATGCATCCTTGACTAGGCTACTAGCTAGGTTATCTGATGGGAACAGGTAACATATAGCGTTTTTATCACGTGCAACTATGTCAACGATTTGAATTTGCTGATGCGCATTTTGAGACCGAGGGGAAAAGTTTCAACTTAAAAGTAATTCTAATGTAGGCAGGTATGGCACCATGCAGCGCCTTATCTTTCTGTTGTTGTTTCTTTGTCGGTATGTTATTACAACTCCAGAAGAACCACTGAGAAAGAGAGAAAATAAGGTGCGGCGGGAGATTGTTGTTGTTGTTGTTGTTGTTGCCGTAAGAGATGCAGAACATTTGATGAGTTCATATCTCAAGGACATTTGTGAATGTTCAAGCCCCCCCCCCCCCCCCCCCCCCAATGAGAGAGATCATATTTCCGCAGGGTCCCCAAGTAAAGTTTGTTTTAAAACTTTGAACCTACGGTTAGACATGATCAAGACCACACAAAATGTTAATGGTTTGGCGGCACATGTAGTGCAAAGGCCTCTCACCAGAGAGATGTGCTTTTTGATTTACCCGCCTCCACAAAGTCCCATTTTTCTGCCACATTGTAATGTGTTGCAGGATCTCCGTTCACATAACCACCATTATTTTGAACCGAATTATGATGCATTCTTCTCCACACTCTTATTCACACAGGATGTTTAAGTATTGTGATACAGGCAAATTAAGTGTTTTGTTTTTAAAAATCGAAGTTAGCTTATTGGATTTTCTGCTATGAAATAAGAGTTCACAGTATTCTCAAGATTTTATGTCATAGACCATTCTATACTCACGACATGAACAGGATGAAGTCGATTCTAAGAAATGGCACAGAATTGCCTCTTTGTTAGGGGACTAAGACTAGAGAACGGAGGTCATTTAGAGGATCATAAGATCGACCTTGTGACATACTGTAAATGAGATTTGCCATCGTATGTGTTTTGAGTTTTTTTTTTTTATGTTGAAATGGCTACCTTTTTTAAACTGAATAATGTTGCCTCATTAATGACTGCATATGTGAGGCTATTATTATAAGACCCACATTTTAAGAATTACTCTTAGGATATATCAATGATATGAAGTTTGATCATCGTGAACTATTTCCAACGCGATCTACCTACGCTCCCTAGATTTGAGTAAAGAGGAATGTAGCACTAAAATGTGAAATAAATCTTCAACCAAAGTTGTACTGATGACTGACCATTGACTGTTCTTGTTCTGGTGCTGGGGAGATTGCTGGTTATCACTGCACATAATATCATGCAATATGCTGGTGTTGGGCTCTTGTTTGCAACTTTTATGTGTGTTCAACACCAGCAGGTGAACAAAAATCTGTTTTCGCTTTGTATTACATACATTTTACACAGAATGTTTATATGCAGATACAGTGGGGCAAAAAAGTATTTAGTCAGCCACCAATTGTGCAAGTTCTCCCACTTAAAAAGATGAGAGGCCTGTAATTTTCATCATAGGTACACTTTAACTATGGCAGACAAAATGAGAAGAAAATCCAGAAAATCACATTGTAGGATTTTTAATGAATTTATTTGCAAATTATGGTGGAAAATAAGTATTTGGGTCAATAACAAAAGTTTATCTCAATACTTTGTTATATACCCTTTGTTGGCAATGACAGAGGTCAATCACAGAGGACGTTTTCTGTAAGTCTTCACAAGGTTTTCACACACTGTTGCTGGTATTTTGGCCCATTCCTCCATGCACTGCTCTAGAGGAGATCTGATGTTTTGGGGCTGTTGCTGGGCAACACGGACTTCCAACTCCCTCCAAAGATTTTCTGTGGGGTTGAGATCTGGAGACTGGCTAGGCCACTCCAGGACCTTCAAATGCTTCTTACGAAGCCACTCCTTTGTTGCCCGGGCGGTGTTTTTGGGATCATTGTCATGCTGAAAGACCCAGCCACGTTTCATCTTCAAAGCCCTTGCTGATGGAAGGAGGTTTTCACTCAAAATCTGACGATACATGGCCCCATTCATTCTGTCCTTTACACGGATCAGTCGTCCTGGTCCCTTTGCAGAAAAACAGCCCCAAAGCATGATGTTTCCACCCCCATGCTTCACAGTAGGTATGGTGTTCTTTGAATGCAACTCAGCATTCTTTGTCCTCCAAACACGACGAGTTGAGTTTTTACCGAAAAGTTCTATTTTGGTTTCATCTGACCATATGACATTCTCCCAATGTTCTTCTGGATCATCCAAATGCTCTCTAGCAAACTTCAGACGGGCCTGGACATGTACTGGCTTAAGCAGGGGGACACGTCTGGCACTGCAGGATTTGAGTCCCTGGCGGCGTAGTGTGTTACTGATGGTAGGCTTTGTTACTTTGGTCCCAGCTCTCTGCAGGTCATTCACTAGGTCCCCCCGTGTGGTTCTGGGATTTTTGCTCACTGTTCTTGAGATCATTTTGACCCCACGGGGTGAGATCTTGCGTGGAGCCCCAGATCGAGGGAGATTATCAGTGATCTTGTATGTCTTCCATTTCCTAATAATTGCTCCCACAGTTGATTTCTTCAAACCAAGCTGCTTACCTATTGCAGATTCAGTCTTCCCAGCCTGGTGCAGGTCTACAATTTTGTTTCTGGTGTCCTTTGACAGCTCTTTGGTCTTGGCCAAAGTGGAGTTTGGAGTGTGACTGTTTGAGGTTGTGGACAGGTGTCTTTTATGCTGATGATAAGTTCAAACAGGTGCCATTAATACAGGTAACGAGTGGAGGACAGAGGAGCCTCTTAAAGAAGAAGTTACAGGTCTGTGAGAGCCAGAAATCTTGCTTGTTTGTAGGTGACCAAATACTTATTTTCCACCATAATTTGCAAATAAATTCATAAAAAATCCTACAATGTGATTTTCTGGATTTTTTTTCTCATTTTGTCTGTCATAGTTGAAGTGTACCTATGATGACAATTACAGGCCTCTCTCGTCTTTTTAAGTGGGAGAACTTGCACAATTGGTGGCTGACTAAATACTTTTTGCCCCACTGTATACTGTATTAAGTCAATTTCACCCGCCCCCATTCTCCAATGCTTTCTCTCTGTCCTCCTCTGCCATCTCTCCCTTTCACTACTGTGTCATTTTCTGTGTACTTGGTGCTCTAGGCACAGAGACGGACCACGTTTTACATCGTCATGGTATTGTACGAGTTAGAAAGTTAAAACTTTGCTTTGCTTCAGACTCTGAATCAGCAACTCCAAGAATTTGTTTAGGGTAGATTGGTTCTATTGGGCATTCTTTACTTTGTTCTATTGGGCATTCTTTACTTGGTTCTATTGGGCATTCTTTACTTGGTTCTATTGGGCATTCTTTACTTGGTTCTATTGGGCATTCTTTACTTGGTTCTATTGGGCATTCTTTACTTGGTTCTATTGGGCATTCTTTACTTGGTTCTATTGGGCATTCTTTACTTGGTTCTATTGGGCATTCTTTACTTGGTTCTATTGGGCATTCTTTACTTGGTTCTATTGGGCATTTTTTACTTGGTTCTATTGGGCATTCTTTACTTGGTTCTATTGGGCATTCTTTACTTGGTTCTATTGGGCATTCTTTACTTGGTTATATTGGGCATTCTTTACTTGGTTCTATTGGGCATTCTTTACTTGGTTCTATTGGGCATTCTTTACTTGGTTCTATTGGGCATTTTTTACTTGGTTCTATTGGGCATTCTTTACTTGGTTCTATTGGGCATTCTTTACTTGGTTCTATTGGGCATTCTTTACTTGGTTATATTGGGCATTTCTTTACTTGGTTATATTGAATAGAGCCGACTGCTTCACACAAGTCCTGTCAGTTGTGTTTCCACATATCCCTCCAGGACCACAATACAAAGTGAAATCCCACACAGAGTGCTGTCGTACGGTGCTGTCGTACTTCATCCCTCTTGGAGAAATCTCCACTTAATTCTCTATTATAGCCTTGTTGGTCCAGATTCTCTTCTGACTGACTATTATAGGTTAGAGGAAATACAGTGAATTGCTCCCATTGGGAAAAGCATGCTGCTCACAGGCTTTCAACTCTTAGTTAGTATTTTGCAGGTTTGTTTAATAAATTGCGATTGTAGTATTTAGGGAAATTGCCAGTGTCACATAAATACCACCATACATCCCAAGTTTACACATTCAGTTTTTCTCCATAAGTAACCAGTGACAATGAGGGTAGTCGTATCTAAACCATGTTACGTCTACCAAAAGTGTTGTGTTGCTGGAAGCTGAACGAATGCTGCAATTTCTGATGCAAAATTACAGTTTGTGAAATTCTCCTTCAGAAGTCTATTCTAAACTAGCAGGGCAGGGGTACTTTTTATGCACCCCTATGTGATTTTTAAATTTGCAACTGTAGGGCATTGGCATCTGTAATGATACCCTGTCCAGCCTTATCTCTTCATTTCCTGAATTCACTCCGAGTTGAAAAGGAATCGCAGATTGCCTCCTCTCAGGACACTGCCTGTTAGAGTAAGAAGATGAATGGTACTAAGAAGCAAGACTGGTGTCTCCTCTCTCTGATCATGTCTCTCTCTCTCTCTCTCTCTCTAGTAATTACTCCCAGTCATCAAAAGAAGGGCGTATGACCAGTAGACACTCCTCGAAGGGCTCTGGTCCTCCCTAGGGCCTTGCTTACTCACCACTAGTAAAAGTCAGTGTAAGGACTCTCGCCTTGCTTACAGTAGCCGTTGATACAAGCCACTGTGACGGGCTGCTAATGAGTGCCCTGGCATACTGTATCTAACTAGTGAAGAAACTGTACTTTGTCGAACTAAATTCTTCTCTCAAAGGTGCCTTAAACCTGTATTGGAGAAGAAAAAAATCTTGGGGGCTTTTTAAGCCGGTTCGATGATAATTACAAACGTTACACTTAGTCCTCACTTAAACGACAGAAAAACACATTGAACAGTATTGAAAGGAGACATCACTACATCTGAAATATTGAATAAGAGACCCCTCCCTACATGTCCCTTCATTTTCAAGATAAAGTATTTTATTATACACTACTCAAAAAAATAAAGGGAACACTAAAATAACACATCCTAGATCTGAATTAATGAAATATTCTTATTAAATACTTTTTTCTTTACATAGTTAAATGTGCTGACAAAAAATCACAAAAATTATCAATGGAAATCAAATTTATCAACCCATGGAGGTCTGGATTTGGAGTCACACTCAAAATTAAAATGTCAAACCACACTACAGGCTGATCCAACTTTGATGTAATGTCCTTAAAACAAGTCAAAATGAGGCTCAGTAGTGTGTGTGGCCTCCACGTGCCTGTATGACCTCCCTACAACGCCTGGGCATGCTCCTGATGAGGTGGCGGATGGTCTCCTGAGGGATCTCCACCCAGACCTGGACTAAAGCATCCGCCAACTCCTGGACAGCCTGTGGTGCAACGTGGCGTTGGTGGATGGAGAAAGACATGATGTGCTCAATTGGATTCAGGTCTGGGGAATGGGCGGGCCAGTCCATAGCATCAATGCCTTCCTCTTGCAGGAACTGCTGACACACTCCAGCCACATGAGGTCTAGCATTGTCTTGCATTAGGCGGAACCCAGGGCCAACCGCACCAGCATATGGTCTCACAAGGGGTCTGAGGATCTCATCTCGGGACCTAATGGCAGTCAGGCTACCTCTGGCGAGAACATGGAGGGCTATGCGGCACCCCAAAGAAATGCCACCCCACACCATGACTGACCCACCGCCAAACCGGTCATACTGGAGGATGTTGCAGGCAGTTCTCCACAGCGTCTCCAGACTGTCACATCTGTCACGTCTGTCACATGTGCTCAGTGTGAACCTGCTTTCATCTGTGAAGAGCACAGGGCGCCAGTGGCGAATTTGCCAATCTTGGTGTTCTCTGACAAATGTCAAACGTCCTGCACGGTGTTGGGCTGTAAGCACAACCCCCACCTGTGGACGTCGGGCCCTCATACCATCCTCATGGAGTCTGTTTCTGACCGTTTGAGCAGACACATGCACATTTGTGGCCTGCTGGAGGTCATTTTGCAGGGCTCTGGCAGTGCTCCTCCTGCTCCTCCTTGCATAAAGGCGGAGGTAGCGGTCCTGCTGCTGGGTTGTTGCCCTCCTACGGCCTCCTCCACGTCTCCTGATGTACTGGCCTGTCTCCTGGTAGTGCCTCCATGCTCTGGACACTACGCTGACAGACACAGCAAACCTTCTTGCCACAGCTCGCATTGATGTGCCATCCTGGATGAGCTGCACTACCTGAGCCACTTGTGTGGGTTGTAGACTCTGTCTCATGCTACCACTTGAGTGAAAGCACCGCCAGCATTCAAAAGTTACCAAAACATCGGCCAGGAAGCATAGGAACTGAGAAGTGGTCTGTGGTTATCACCTGCAGAACCACTCCTTTATTGGGGGTGTCTTGCTAATTGCCTATCATTTCCACCTGTTGTCTATTCCATTTGCACAACAGCATGTGCAATTTATTGTCAATCAGTGTTGCTTCCTAAGTGGACAGTTTGATTTCACAGAAGTGTGATTGACTTGGAGTTACATTGTGTTGTTTAAGTGTTCCCTTTATTTTTTTGAGCAGTGTATTTGAAATCCCTTTGAAGTGACCAGCCTTTGTACATCAATCGGGACGCCAATGCCTTGGTTCAGTTCGGTAATAACTGTTCTTATGGTGTTCTAGTAACAACCACCTTGACAAACCTCAACCCCAGAGCCAGCAGTCTCCCAGTTGAGCGTCTACTAATACAGTATCTGTGACAGCACTCCAAGTGGAGAACGAGGGGTACTACTACTGAATACGAACAAGCGGAGCTCTGTATTGTTTTATTTTTCAGTCTAGCCTTGAGTTATGGTGCGCTTGCAGTGAGGAATTTTAGACTGGACTATGATCGCTGCGGGCCCATTGGCATCCACTGTACACTGAGAGGGAATCGGTTCTATTCCACACAAGATGTAAAAGAGGAACATGAGATTGGGAAACCACTCCAAATTCAACTCTTGCCTATGTGTGGCACAGGGCATAGAAAAGCCGTGAAGATTCAAGGTTGCGGGAGCATAGTCGAGTAGTTTTTTTGTCTTCATTTTTTATGGTTTCTCAAATCTACCTATATGTATGCTACATGTTATACTCACTCACCTCTCATTCTGACACACACTAAATTGCAGGTGTATTGCTGGATTATAATGGATTGGAATGTTCACTTTAGATGTCTCTTCCCAGTAGTGAAATCCGACCACCAGAGAACTTGACTATAGATATTATAGGTGCCTCTCTCTTTTCCCTCAAACCTGTATTGAAAAAGCCTCGAGGCCTTTTAACTTATGGCTAGGGGCAGTATTGAGTAGCTTGGATGAATAAGGTGCCCAGAGTAAACTGTCTGCTACTCAGGCCCAGTTGCTAATATATGCATATTATTAGTAGATTTGGATAGAAAACACTCTGGAGTTTCTAAAACTGTTTGAATGATGTCGATGAGTATAAAATAACCCATATGGCAGGCAAAAACCTGAGAAGAAATCCAACCAGAAAGTGGGAAATCTTGGCCTATCAAATACACATTGTCTATGGGGTCAAATTGCACTTCCAAAGGCTTCCACTAGATGTCAACAGTCTTTAGAACCCTGTTTGAGGCTTCTGCTGTGAAGTGGGGGCGAATGAGAGGGGAATGAGTCAGAGGTCTGCCAGAGAGGCATGAGTTGACCACACGTGTTCACGTGAGAGTTAGCTTGCGTTCCATTGCAATTCTACAGACAAAGGAATTCTCCGGTTGGAACATTATTGAAGATTTATGATAAAAACATCCTAAAGATTGATTGTATACTTCGTTTGACATGTTTCTACGGACTGTAACGGAATTTTTTTGACTTTTTGTCTGCATCTAGTGATCACGCGTCATGAATTTGGATTACTGGGCTAAACGTGCAAACAAAAAGGAGGTATTTGAACATAAATGATGGACTTTATCGAACAAATCAAACATTTATTATGGAACTGGAATTCCTGGGAGTGCATTCTGATGAAGATCATCAAAGGTAAGTGAATATTTATAATGCTATTTCTGACTTCTGTTGACTACACAACATGGCGGATATCTGTTTGGGTTGTTTTGGTCTCTGAGCGCTGTACTCAGATTATTGCATGGTGTGCTTTTTCGGTGAAGCTTTTTTTAAATCTGACACAGCGGTTGCATTAAGGAAAAGTTTATCTAAAGTTCCACGCATAACACTTGTATCTTTTATCAATGAGTATTTCTGTAAATTGATGTGGCTCTCTGCAAAATCACCGGATGTTTTGGAACTACTCAACATAACGCGCCAAAGTATACTGAGATTTTTTAATATAAATATGACCTTTATCAAACGAAACATACATCAAATCAAATCAAATGTATTTATATAGCCCTTCGTACATCAGCTGATATCTCCAAGTGCTGTACAGAAACCCAGACTAAAACCCCAAACAGCAAGCAATGCAGGTGTAGAAGCACGGTGGCTAGGAAAAATTCCCTAGAAAGGCCAAAACCTAGGAAGAAACCTAGAGAGGAACCAGGCTATGTGGGGTGGCCAGTCCTCTTCTGGCTGTGCCGGGTGGAGATTATAACAGAACATGGCCAAGATGTTCAAATGTTCATAAATGACCAGCATGGTCGAATAATAATAAGGCAGAACAGTTGAAACTGGAGCAGCAGCACAGTCAGGTGGACTGGGGACAGCAAGAAGTCATCATGTCAGGTAGTCCTGGGGCAAGGTCCTAGGGCTCAGGTCCTCCGAGAGAGAGAAAGAAAGAGAGAATTAGAGAGAGCATATGTGGGGTGGCCAGTCCTCTTCTGGCTGTGCCGGGTGGAGATTATAACAGAACATGGCCAAGATGTTCAAATGTTCATAAATGACCAGCATGGTCGAATAATAGTAAGGCAGAACAGTCGAAACAGGAGCAGCAGCATGGCCAGGTGGACTGGGGACAGCAAGGAGTCATCATGTCACATGTATTGTGTAATATGAAGTCCTATGAGTGTCATCTGATGAAGATCATCAAAGGTTAGTGATGAATTTATCTCTATTTCTGCTTTTTGTGACTCCTCTCTTTGGCTGGAAAAATGGCTGTGTTTTTCTGTGACTTGGCACTCACCTAACATAATCGTTTGGTGTGCTTTCGTCATAAAGCCTTTTTGAAATCGGACACTGTGATGGGATTAACAAGAAGTGTATCTTTAAAATGGTGTAAAATACTTGTATGTTTGAGGAATTTTAATTATGAGATTTCTGTTGTTTGAATTTGGCACCCTGCACTTTCACTGGCTGTTGTCATATCGATCTCAGCCCAAAGCCACTGAGATAAGGACAAACATATCCTTTGGCAAAAAACACCGGCAAGCCTTTCTCTCTTTCTCTCAAACACACTCACGCATGCACACGGTCTTGTTTTTCTATCCTTGTGGGGACACATAATTG